>NC_134653.1:21214394-21448495 GCF_030463565.1 Pelecanus crispus | reverse complement strand
GGATCCACCCAGGACTTCTCTCAGGTCTCTGCTGCACTCTTCGGAGCTCTGCTTTCAGGTCCTAGAATCCCAGGTAGCAACCCCAGATTCCTCCCAGGAAGCTACCCAAAAGGTTGTTTCCTCCCTTATTGCAAAATGGCTCCTCCAGCATCCACCCAAGACTCCTCCCAGGCAGCTCCTGGAGGGCTTTGACCTCTTCTTTCGCATCCTAACGTCGCAGGTAGCAGCCCCAGATTCCTCCGAGGAAGCTACCCAAAATGGTCTTTCCTGCTTTGCAGGAAAATCTCTCCTAAGGGATCCACCCAGGACTCCTCTCAGGTCTCTGCTGCACTCTTTGGAGCTCTGCTTTCAGGTCCTAAAACCCCAGGTGGCAGCCCAGATTCCTCCAAGGAAGCTACCCAAAATGGTCTTTTCTCCTTTGCAGGAAAATCTCTCCTAAGGGATCCACCCAGGACTCCTCTCAGGTCTCTGCTGCACTCTTCGGAGCTCTGCTTTCAGGACCTAGAATCCCAGGTAGCAACCCCAGATTCCTCCGAGGAAGCTACCCAAAAGATTGTTTCCTCCCTTAATGCAAAATCGTTCCACCGGGATCCACCCAAGACTCCTCCCAGGCAGCTCCTGGAGGGCTTTGACCTCTTCTTTTGCATCCTAAGGTGCCAGGTAGCAGCCCCAGACTCCTCCAAGGAAGCTACCCAAAATGGTCTTTCCTGCTTTGCAGGAAAATCTCTTCGGAGCTCCGCTTTCAGGTCCTAAAATCCCAGGTAGCAGCCCAGATTCCTCCGAGGAAGCTACCCAAAAGGTTGTTTCCTCCCTTAATGCAAAATGGCTCCTCCAGCATCCACCCAAGACTCCTCCCAGGCAGCTCCTGGAGGGCTTTGACCTCTGCTCGCGGGTCCTCATGTCCCTTGCAGCAGCCCCACACTCCTCCAAGGAAGCTACCCAAAATGGTCTTTTCTCCTTTGCAGGAAAATCTCTCCTAAGGGATCCACCCAGGACTCCTCTCAGGTCTCTGCTGCACTCTTCGGAGCTCTGCTTTCAGGTCCTACAATCCCAGGTAGCAACCCCAGATTCCTCCGAGGAAGCTACCCAAAAGGTTGTTTCCTCCCTTAATTCAAAATGGCTCCTCCAGCATCCACCCAAGACTCCTCCCAGGCAGCTCCAGGAGGGCTTTGACCTCTTCTTTCGCATCCTAACGTCCCAGGTAGCAGCCCCAGATTCCTCCGAGGAAGCTACCCAAAATGGTCTTTCCTGCTTTGCAGGAAAATCTCTCCTAAGGGATCCACACAGGACTTCTCTCAGGTCTCTGCTGCACTCTTCGGAGCTCTGCTTTCAGGTCCTAGAATCCCAGGTAGCAACCCCAGATTCCTCCGAGGAAGCTACCCAAAAGGTTGTTTCCTCCCTTAATGCAAAATCGTTCCACCGGGATCCACGCAAGACTCCTCCCAGGCAGCTCCAGGAGGGCTTTGACCTCTTCTTTCGCATCCGAAGATCCCAGGTAGCAGCCCCAGACACCTCCAAGGAAGCTACCCAAAATGGTCTTTCCTGCTTTGCAGGAAAATCTCTTCGGAGCTCCGCTTTCAGGTCCTAAAATCCCAGGTAGAAACCCCAGATTCCTCCGAGGAAGTTACCCAAAAGGTTGTTTCCTCCCTTAATGCAAAATGGCTCCTCCAGCATCCACCCAAGACTCCTCCCAGGCAGCTCCTGGAGGGCTTTGACCTCTGCTCGCGGGTCCTAATATCCCTTGCAGCAGCCCCAGACTCCTCCAAGGAAGCTACCCAAAATGGTCTTTTCTCCTTTGCAGGAAAATCTCTCCTAAGGGATCCACCCAGGACTCCTCTCAGGTCTCTGCTGCACTCTTTGGAGCTCTGCTTTCAGGACCTAGAATCCCAGGTAGCAACCCCAGATTCCTCCGAGGAAGCTACCCAAAAGGTTGTTTCCTCCCTTAATGCAAAATGGCTCCTCCAGCATCCACCCAAGACTCCTCCCAGGCAGCTCCAGGAGGGCTTTGACCTCTTCTTTCGCATCCTAACGTCCCAGGTAGCAGCCCCAGATTCCTCCGAGGAAGCTACCCAAAATGGTCTTTCCTGCTTTGCAGGAAAATCTCTCCTAAGGGATCCACCCAGGACTCCTCTCAGGTCTCTGCTGCACTCTTCGGAGCTCTGCTTTCAGGTCCTACAATCCCAGGTAGCAACCCCAGATTCCTCCGAGGAAGCTACCCAAAAGGTTGTTTCCTCCCTTAATGCAAAATCGTTCCACCGGGATCCACCCAAGGCTCCTCCCAGGCAGCTCCTGGAGGGCTTTGACCTCTTCTTTCGCATCCTAACGTCCCAGGTAGCAGCCCCAGATTCCTCTAAGGAAGCTACCCAAAATGGTCTTTTCTCCTTTGCAGGAAAATCTCTCCTAAGGGATCCACCCAGGACTTCTCTCAGGTCTCTGCTGCACTCTTCGGAGCTCTGCTTTCAGGTCCTAGAATCCCAGGTAGCAACCCCAGATTCCTCCGAGGAAGCTACCCAAAAGGTTGTTTCCTCCCTTAATGCAAAATCGTTCCACCGGGATCCACCCAAGACTCCTCCCAGGCAGCTCCTGGAGGGCTTTGACCTCTTCTTTCGCATCCTAACGTCCCAGGTAGCAGCCCCAGACTCCTCCAAGGAAGCTACCCAAAATGGTCTTTCCTGCTTTGCAGGAAAATCTCTTCGGAGCTCCGCTTTCAGGTCCTAAAATCCCAGGTAGCAACCCCAGATTCCTCCGAGGAAGCTACCCAAAAGGTTGTTTCCTCCCTTAATTCAAAATGGCTCCTCCAGCATCCACCCAAGACTCCTCCCAGGCAGCTCCTGGAGGGCTTTGACCTCTGCTCGCGGGTCCTAATATCCCAGGTAGCAGCCCCACACTCCTCCAAGGAAGCTACCCAAAATGGTCTTTCCTGCTTTGCAGGAAATTCTCTCCTAAGGGATCCACCCAGGACTTCTCTCAGGTCTCTGCTGCACTCTTCGGAGCTCTGCTTTCAGGTCCTACAATCCCAGGTAGCAACCCCAGATTCCTCCGAGGAAGCTACCCAAAAGGTTGTTTCCTCCCTTAATGCAAAATCGTTCCACCGGGATCCACCCAAGACTCCTCCCAGGCAGCTCCAGGAGGGCTTTGACCTCTTCTTTTGCATCCTAAGGTCCCAGGTAGCAGCCCCAGACTCCTCCAAGGAAGCTACCCAAAATGGTCTTTTCTCCTTTGCAGGAAAATCTCTCCTAAGGGATCCACCCAGGACTCCTCTCAGATCTCTGCTGCACTCTTCGGAGCTCTGCTTTCAGGACCTAGAATCCCAGGTAGCAACCCCAGATTCCTCCGAGGAAGCTACCCAAAAGGTTGTTTCCTCCCTTAATGCAAAATCGTTCCACCGGGATCCACCCAAGACTCCTCCCAGGCAGCTCCTGGAGGGCTTTGACCTCTTCTTTCGCATCCGAAGATCCCAGGTAGCAGCCCCAGACTCCTCCAAGGAAGCTACCCAAAATGGTCTTTCCTGCTTTGCAGGAAAATCTCTTCGGAGCTCCGCTTTCAGGTCCTAAAATCCCAGGTAGCAACCCCAGATTCCTCCGAGGAAGCTACCCAAAAGATTGATTCCTCCCTTAATGCAAAATGGCTCCTCCAGCATCCACCCAAGACTCCTCCCAGGCAGCTCCTGGAGGGCTTTGACCTCTGCTCGCGGGTCCTAATATCCCAGGTAGCAGCCCCAGACTCCTCCAAGGAAGCTACCCAAAATGGTCTTTTCTCCTTTGCACGAAAATCTCTCCTAAGGGATCCACCCAGGACTCCTCTCAGGTCTCTGCTGCACTCTTCGGAGCTCTGCTTTCAGGTCCTAGAATCCCAGGTAGCAACCCCAGATTCCTCCGAGGAAGCTACCCAAAAGGTTGTTTCCTCCCTTAATGCAAAATCGTTCCACCGGGATCCACCCAAGACTCCTCCCAGGCAGCTCCAGGAGGGCTTTGACCTCTTCTTTCGCATCCTAACGTCCCAGGTAGCAGCCCCAGATTCCTCTAAGGAAGCTACCCAAAATGGTCTTTTCTCCTTTGCAGGAAAATCTCTCCTAAGGGATCCACCCAGGACTTCTCTCAGGTCTCTGCTGCACTCTTCGGAGCTCTGCTTTCAGGTCCTAGAATCCCAGGTAGCAACCCCAGATTCCTCCGAGGAAGCTACCCAAAAGGTTGTTTCCTCCCTTAATTCAAAATGGCTCCTCCAGCATCCACCCAAGACTCCTCCCAGGCAGCTCCAGGAGGGCTTTGACCTCTTCTTTCGCATCCTAACGTCCCAGGTAGCAGCCCCAGATTCCTCCGAGGAAGCTACCCAAAATGGTCTTTCCTGCTTTGCAGGAAAATCTCTCCTAAGGGATCCACCCAGGACTCCTCTCAGGTCTCTGCTGCACTCTTTGGAGCTCTGCTTTCAGGTCCTAAAACCCCAGGTGGCAGCCCCAGATTCCTCCAAGGAAGCTACCCAAAATGGTCTTTTCTCCTTTGCAGGAAAATCTCTCCTAAGGGATCCACCCAGGACTTCTCTCAGGTCTCTGCTGCACTCTTCGGAGCTCTGCTTTCAGGACCTAGAATCCCAGGTAGCAACCCCAGATTCCTCCGAGGAAGCTACCCAAAAGGTTGTTTCCTCCCTTAATGCAAAATCGTTCCACCAGGATCCACCCAAGACTCCTCCCAGGCAGCTCCTGGAGGGCTTTGACCTCTTCTTTTGCATCCTAAGGTGCCAGGTAGCAGCCCCAGACTCCTCCAAGGAAGCTACCCAAAATGGTCTTTCCTGCTTTGCAGGAAAATCTCTTCGGAGCTCCGCTTTCAGGTCCTAAAATCCCAGGTAGCAGCCCCAGATTCCTCCGAGGAAGCTACCCAAAAGGTTGTTTCCTCCCTTAATGCAAAATGGCTCCTCCAGCATCCACCCAAGACTCCTCCCAGGCAGCTCCTGGAGGGCTTTGACCTCTGCTCGCGGGTCCTCATGTCCCTTGCAGCAGCCCCACACTCCTCCAAGGAAGCTACCCAAAATGGTCTTTTCTCCTTTGCAGGAAAATCTCTCCTAAGGGATCCACCCAGGACTCCTCTCAGGTCTCTGCTGCACTCTTTGGAGCTCTGCTTTCAGGACCTAGAATCCCAGGTAGCAACCCCAGATTCCTCCGAGGAAGCTACCCAAAAGGTTGTTTCCTCCCTTAATTCAAAATGGCTCCTCCAGCATCCACCCAAGACTCCTCCCAGGCAGCTCCAGGAGGGCTTTGACCTCTTCTTTCGCATCCTAACGTCCCAGGTAGCACCCCCAGATTCCTCCAAGGAAGCTACCCAAAATGGTCTTTCCTGCTTTGCAGGAAAATCTCTCCTAAGGGATCCACACAGGACTTCTCTCAGGTCTCTGCTGCACTCTTCGGAGCTCTGCTTTCAGGTCCTACAATCCCAGGTAGCAACCCCAGATTCCTCCGAGGAAGCTACCCAAAAGGTTGTTTCCTCCCTTAATGCAAAATGGCTCCTTCCGGATCCACCCAAGACTCCTCCCAGGCAGCTCCTGGAGGGCTTTGACCTCTTCTTTCGCATCCGAAGATCCCAGGTAGCAGCCCCAGACACCTCCAAGGAAGCTACCCAAAATGGTCTTTCCTGCTTTGCAGGAAAATCTCTTCGGAGCTCCGCTTTCAGGTCCTAAAATCCCAGGTAGAAACCCCAGATTCCTCCGAGGAAGTTACCCAAAAGGTTGTTTCCTCCCTTAATGCAAAATGGCTCCTCCAGCATCCACCCAAGACTCCTCCCCGGCAGCTCCTGGAGGGCTTTGACCTCTGCTCGCGGGTCCTAATATCCCTTGCAGCAGCCCCAGACTCCTCCAAGGAAGCTACCCAAAATGGTCTTTTCTCCTTTGCAGGAAAATCTCTCCTAAGGGATCCACCCAGGACTCCTCTCAGGTCTCTGCTGCACTCTTTGGAGCTCTGCTTTCAGGACCTAGAATCCCAGGTAGCAACCCCAGATTCCTCCGAGGAAGCTACCCAAAAGGTTGTTTCCTCACTTAATTCAAAATGGCTCCTCCAGCATCCACCCAAGACTCCTCCCAGGCAGCTCCAGGAGGGCTTTGACCTCTTCTTTCGCATCCTAACGTCCCAGGTAGCAGCCCCAGATTCCTTCAAGGAAGCTACCCAAAATGGTCTTTCCTGCTTTGCAGGAAAATCTCTCCTAAGGGATCCACCCAGGACTCCTCTCAGGTCTCTGCTGCACTCTTCGGAGCTCTGCTTTCAGGACCTAGAATCCCAGGTAGCAACCCCAGATGCCTCCGAGGAAGCTACCCAAAAGGTTGTTTCCTCCCTTAATGCAAAATCGTTCCACCGGGATCCACCCAAGACTCCTCCCAGGCAGCTCCTGGAGGGCTTTGACCTCTTCTTTCGCATCCGAAGATCCCAGGTAGCAGCCCCAGACTCCTCCAAGGAAGCTACCCAAAATGGTCTTTCCTGCTTTGCAGGAAAATCTCTTCGGAGCTCCGCTTTCAGGTCCTAAAATCCCAGGTAGCAACCCCAGATTCCTCCGAGGAAGCTACCCAAAAGGTTGTTTCCTCCCTTAATTCAAAATGGCTCCTCCAGCATCCACCCAAGACTCCTCCCAGGCAGCTCCTGGAGGGCTTTGACCTCTGCTCGCGGGTCCTAATATCCCAGGTAGCAGCCCCACACTCCTCCAAGGAAGCTACCCAAAATGGTCTTTCCTGCTTTGCAGGAAAATCTCTTCGGAGCTCCGCTTTCAGGTCCTAAAATCCCAGGTAGCAACCCCAGATTCCTCTGAGGAAGCTACCCAAAAGGTTGTTTCCTCCCTTAATGCAAAATGGCTCCTCCAGCATCCACCCAAGACTCCTCCCAGGCAGCTCCTGGAGGGCTTTGACCTCTGCTCGCGGGTCCTCATATCCCTTGCAGCAGCCCCACACTCCTCCAAGGAAGCTACCCAAAATGGTCTTTTCTCCTTTGCAGGAAAATCTCTCCTAAGGGATCCACCCAGGACTCCTCTCAGGTCTCTGCTGCACTCTTCGGAGCTCTGCTTTCAGGTCCTACAATCCCAGGTAGAAACACCAGATTCCTCCGAGGAAGCTACCCAAAAGGTTGTTTCCTCCCTTAATGCAAAATCGTTCCACCGGGATCCACCCAAGGCTCCTCCCAGGCAGCTCCTGGAGGGCTTTGACCTCTTCTTTCGCATCCTAACGTCCCAGGTAGCAGCCCCAGATTCCTCTAAGGAAGCTACCCAAAATGGTCTTTTCTCCTTTGCAGGAAAATCTCTCCTAAGGGATCCACCCAGGACTTCTCTCAGGTCTCTGCTGCACTCTTCGGAGCTCTGCTTTCAGGTCCTAGAATCCCAGGTAGCAACCCCAGATTCCTCCGAGGAAGCTACCCAAAAGGTTGTTTCCTCCCTTAATGCAAAATCGTTCCACCGGGATCCACCCAAGACTCCTCCCAGGCAGCTCCTGGAGGGCTTTGACCTCTTCTTTCGCATCCGAAGATCCCAGGTAGCAGCCCCAGACTCCTCCAAGGAAGCTACCCAAAATGGTCTTTCCTGCTTTGCAGGAAAATCTCTTCGGAGCTCCGCTTTCAGGTCCTAAAATCCCAGGTAGCAACCCCAGATTCCTCCCAGGAAGCTACCCAAAAGGTTGTTTCCTCCCTTAATGCAAAATGGCTCCTCCAGCATCCACCCAAGACTCCTCCCAGGCAGCTCCTGGAGGGCTTTGACCTCTTCTTTCGCATCCTAACGTCCCAGGTAGCAGCCCCAGATTCCTCCAAGGAAGCTACCCAAAATGGTCTTTCCTGCTTTGCAGGAAAATCTCTCCTAAGGGATCCACCCAGGACTTCTCTCAGGTCTCTGCTGCACTCTTCGGAGCTCTGCTTTCAGGTCCTAGAATCCCAGGTAGCAACCCCAGATTCCTCCCAGGAAGCTACCCAAAAGGTTGTTTCCTCCCTTATTGCAAAATGGCTCCTCCAGCATCCACCCAAGACTCCTCCCAGGCAGCTCCTGGAGGGCTTTGACCTCTTCTTTCGCATCCTAACGTCGCAGGTAGCAGCCCCAGATTCCTCCGAGGAAGCTACCCAAAATGGTCTTTCCTGCTTTGCAGGAAAATCTCTCCTAAGGGATCCACCCAGGACTCCTCTCAGGTCTCTGCTGCACTCTTTGGAGCTCTGCTTTCAGGTCCTAAAACCCCAGGTGGCAGCCCCAGATTCCTCCAAGGAAGCTACCCAAAATGGTCTTTTCTCCTTTGCAGGAAAATCTCTCCTAAGGGATCCACCCAGGACTCCTCTCAGGTCTCTGCTGCACTCTTCGGAGCTCTGCTTTCAGGACCTAGAATCCCAGGTAGCAACCCCAGATTCCTCCGAGGAAGCTACCCAAAAGATTGTTTCCTCCCTTAATGCAAAATCGTTCCACCGGGATCCACCCAAGACTCCTCCCAGGCAGCTCCTGGAGGGCTTTGACCTCTTCTTTTGCATCCTAAGGTGCCAGGTAGCAGCCCCAGACTCCTCCAAGGAAGCTACCCAAAATGGTCTTTCCTGCTTTGCAGGAAAATCTCTTCGGAGCTCCGCTTTCAGGTCCTAAAATCCCAGGTAGCAGCCCCAGATTCCTCCGAGGAAGCTACCCAAAAGGTTGTTTCCTCCCTTAATGCAAAATGGCTCCTCCAGCATCCACCCAAGACTCCTCCCAGGCAGCTCCTGGAGGGCTTTGACCTCTGCTCGCGGGTCCTCATGTCCCTTGCAGCAGCCCCACACTCCTCCAAGGAAGCTACCCAAAATGGTCTTTTCTCCTTTGCAGGAAAATCTCTCCTAAGGGATCCACCCAGGACTCCTCTCAGGTCTCTGCTGCACTCTTCGGAGCTCTGCTTTCAGGTCCTACAATCCCAGGTAGCAACCCCAGATTCCTCCGAGGAAGCTACCCAAAAGGTTGTTTCCTCCCTTAATTCAAAATGGCTCCTCCAGCATCCACCCAAGACTCCTCCCAGGCAGCTCCAGGAGGGCTTTGACCTCTTCTTTCGCATCCTAACGTCCCAGGTAGCAGCCCCAGATTCCTCCGAGGAAGCTACCCAAAATGGTCTTTCCTGCTTTGCAGGAAAATCTCTCCTAAGGGATCCACACAGGACTTCTCTCAGGTCTCTGCTGCACTCTTCGGAGCTCTGCTTTCAGGTCCTAGAATCCCAGGTAGCAACCCCAGATTCCTCCGAGGAAGCTACCCAAAAGGTTGTTTCCTCCCTTAATGCAAAATCGTTCCACCGGGATCCACGCAAGACTCCTCCCAGGCAGCTCCAGGAGGGCTTTGACCTCTTCTTTCGCATCCGAAGATCCCAGGTAGCAGCCCCAGACACCTCCAAGGAAGCTACCCAAAATGGTCTTTCCTGCTTTGCAGGAAAATCTCTTCGGAGCTCCGCTTTCAGGTCCTAAAATCCCAGGTAGAAACCCCAGATTCCTCCGAGGAAGTTACCCAAAAGGTTGTTTCCTCCCTTAATGCAAAATGGCTCCTCCAGCATCCACCCAAGACTCCTCCCAGGCAGCTCCTGGAGGGCTTTGACCTCTGCTCGCGGGTCCTAATATCCCTTGCAGCAGCCCCAGACTCCTCCAAGGAAGCTACCCAAAATGGTCTTTTCTCCTTTGCAGGAAAATCTCTCCTAAGGGATCCACCCAGGACTCCTCTCAGGTCTCTGCTGCACTCTTTGGAGCTCTGCTTTCAGGACCTAGAATCCCAGGTAGCAACCCCAGATTCCTCCGAGGAAGCTACCCAAAAGGTTGTTTCCTCCCTTAATGCAAAATGGCTCCTCCAGCATCCACCCAAGACTCCTCCCAGGCAGCTCCAGGAGGGCTTTGACCTCTTCTTTCGCATCCTAACGTCCCAGGTAGCAGCCCCAGATTCCTCCGAGGAAGCTACCCAAAATGGTCTTTCCTGCTTTGCAGGAAAATCTCTCCTAAGGGATCCACCCAGGACTCCTCTCAGGTCTCTGCTGCACTCTTCGGAGCTCTGCTTTCAGGTCCTACAATCCCAGGTAGCAACCCCAGATTCCTCCGAGGAAGCTACCCAAAAGGTTGTTTCCTCCCTTAATGCAAAATCGTTCCACCGGGATCCACCCAAGGCTCCTCCCAGGCAGCTCCTGGAGGGCTTTGACCTCTTCTTTCGCATCCTAACGTCCCAGGTAGCAGCCCCAGATTCCTCTAAGGAAGCTACCCAAAATGGTCTTTTCTCCTTTGCAGGAAAATCTCTCCTAAGGGATCCACCCAGGACTTCTCTCAGGTCTCTGCTGCACTCTTCGGAGCTCTGCTTTCAGGTCCTAGAATCCCAGGTAGCAACCCCAGATTCCTCCGAGGAAGCTACCCAAAAGGTTGTTTCCTCCCTTAATGCAAAATCGTTCCACCGGGATCCACCCAAGACTCCTCCCAGGCAGCTCCTGGAGGGCTTTGACCTCTTCTTTCGCATCCTAACGTCCCAGGTAGCAGCCCCAGACTCCTCCAAGGAAGCTACCCAAAATGGTCTTTCCTGCTTTGCAGGAAAATCTCTTCGGAGCTCCGCTTTCAGGTCCTAAAATCCCAGGTAGCAACCCCAGATTCCTCCGAGGAAGCTACCCAAAAGGTTGTTTCCTCCCTTAATTCAAAATGGCTCCTCCAGCATCCACCCAAGACTCCTCCCAGGCAGCTCCTGGAGGGCTTTGACCTCTGCTCGCGGGTCCTAATATCCCAGGTAGCAGCCCCACACTCCTCCAAGGAAGCTACCCAAAATGGTCTTTCCTGCTTTGCAGGAAATTCTCTCCTAAGGGATCCACCCAGGACTTCTCTCAGGTCTCTGCTGCACTCTTCGGAGCTCTGCTTTCAGGTCCTACAATCCCAGGTAGCAACCCCAGATTCCTCCGAGGAAGCTACCCAAAAGGTTGTTTCCTCCCTTAATGCAAAATCGTTCCACCGGGATCCACCCAAGACTCCTCCCAGGCAGCTCCAGGAGGGCTTTGACCTCTTCTTTTGCATCCTAAGGTCCCAGGTAGCAGCCCCAGACTCCTCCAAGGAAGCTACCCAAAATGGTCTTTTCTCCTTTGCAGGAAAATCTCTCCTAAGGGATCCACCCAGGACTCCTCTCAGATCTCTGCTGCACTCTTCGGAGCTCTGCTTTCAGGACCTAGAATCCCAGGTAGCAACCCCAGATTCCTCCGAGGAAGCTACCCAAAAGGTTGTTTCCTCCCTTAATGCAAAATCGTTCCACCGGGATCCACCCAAGACTCCTCCCAGGCAGCTCCTGGAGGGCTTTGACCTCTTCTTTCGCATCCGAAGATCCCAGGTAGCAGCCCCAGACTCCTCCAAGGAAGCTACCCAAAATGGTCTTTCCTGCTTTGCAGGAAAATCTCTTCGGAGCTCCGCTTTCAGGTCCTAAAATCCCAGGTAGCAACCCCAGATTCCTCCGAGGAAGCTACCCAAAAGATTGATTCCTCCCTTAATGCAAAATGGCTCCTCCAGCATCCACCCAAGACTCCTCCCAGGCAGCTCCTGGAGGGCTTTGACCTCTGCTCGCGGGTCCTAATATCCCAGGTAGCAGCCCCAGACTCCTCCAAGGAAGCTACCCAAAATGGTCTTTTCTCCTTTGCACGAAAATCTCTCCTAAGGGATCCACCCAGGACTCCTCTCAGGTCTCTGCTGCACTCTTCGGAGCTCTGCTTTCAGGTCCTAGAATCCCAGGTAGCAACCCCAGATTCCTCCGAGGAAGCTACCCAAAAGGTTGTTTCCTCCCTTAATGCAAAATCGTTCCACCGGGATCCACCCAAGACTCCTCCCAGGCAGCTCCAGGAGGGCTTTGACCTCTTCTTTCGCATCCTAACGTCCCAGGTAGCAGCCCCAGATTCCTCTAAGGAAGCTACCCAAAATGGTCTTTTCTCCTTTGCAGGAAAATCTCTCCTAAGGGATCCACCCAGGACTTCTCTCAGGTCTCTGCTGCACTCTTCGGAGCTCTGCTTTCAGGTCCTAGAATCCCAGGTAGCAACCCCAGATTCCTCCGAGGAAGCTACCCAAAAGGTTGTTTCCTCCCTTAATTCAAAATGGCTCCTCCAGCATCCACCCAAGACTCCTCCCAGGCAGCTCCAGGAGGGCTTTGACCTCTTCTTTCGCATCCTAACGTCCCAGGTAGCAGCCCCAGATTCCTCCGAGGAAGCTACCCAAAATGGTCTTTCCTGCTTTGCAGGAAAATCTCTCCTAAGGGATCCACCCAGGACTCCTCTCAGGTCTCTGCTGCACTCTTTGGAGCTCTGCTTTCAGGTCCTAAAACCCCAGGTGGCAGCCCCAGATTCCTCCAAGGAAGCTACCCAAAATGGTCTTTTCTCCTTTGCAGGAAAATCTCTCCTAAGGGATCCACCCAGGACTTCTCTCAGGTCTCTGCTGCACTCTTCGGAGCTCTGCTTTCAGGACCTAGAATCCCAGGTAGCAACCCCAGATTCCTCCGAGGAAGCTACCCAAAAGGTTGTTTCCTCCCTTAATGCAAAATCGTTCCACCAGGATCCACCCAAGACTCCTCCCAGGCAGCTCCTGGAGGGCTTTGACCTCTTCTTTTGCATCCTAAGGTGCCAGGTAGCAGCCCCAGACTCCTCCAAGGAAGCTACCCAAAATGGTCTTTCCTGCTTTGCAGGAAAATCTCTTCGGAGCTCCGCTTTCAGGTCCTAAAATCCCAGGTAGCAGCCCCAGATTCCTCCGAGGAAGCTACCCAAAAGGTTGTTTCCTCCCTTAATGCAAAATGGCTCCTCCAGCATCCACCCAAGACTCCTCCCAGGCAGCTCCTGGAGGGCTTTGACCTCTGCTCGCGGGTCCTCATGTCCCTTGCAGCAGCCCCACACTCCTCCAAGGAAGCTACCCAAAATGGTCTTTTCTCCTTTGCAGGAAAATCTCTCCTAAGGGATCCACCCAGGACTCCTCTCAGGTCTCTGCTGCACTCTTTGGAGCTCTGCTTTCAGGACCTAGAATCCCAGGTAGCAACCCCAGATTCCTCCGAGGAAGCTACCCAAAAGGTTGTTTCCTCCCTTAATTCAAAATGGCTCCTCCAGCATCCACCCAAGACTCCTCCCAGGCAGCTCCAGGAGGGCTTTGACCTCTTCTTTCGCATCCTAACGTCCCAGGTAGCACCCCCAGATTCCTCCAAGGAAGCTACCCAAAATGGTCTTTCCTGCTTTGCAGGAAAATCTCTCCTAAGGGATCCACACAGGACTTCTCTCAGGTCTCTGCTGCACTCTTCGGAGCTCTGCTTTCAGGTCCTACAATCCCAGGTAGCAACCCCAGATTCCTCCGAGGAAGCTACCCAAAAGGTTGTTTCCTCCCTTAATGCAAAATGGCTCCTTCCGGATCCACCCAAGACTCCTCCCAGGCAGCTCCTGGAGGGCTTTGACCTCTTCTTTCGCATCCGAAGATCCCAGGTAGCAGCCCCAGACACCTCCAAGGAAGCTACCCAAAATGGTCTTTCCTGCTTTGCAGGAAAATCTCTTCGGAGCTCCGCTTTCAGGTCCTAAAATCCCAGGTAGAAACCCCAGATTCCTCCGAGGAAGTTACCCAAAAGGTTGTTTCCTCCCTTAATGCAAAATGGCTCCTCCAGCATCCACCCAAGACTCCTCCCCGGCAGCTCCTGGAGGGCTTTGACCTCTGCTCGCGGGTCCTAATATCCCTTGCAGCAGCCCCAGACTCCTCCAAGGAAGCTACCCAAAATGGTCTTTTCTCCTTTGCAGGAAAATCTCTCCTAAGGGATCCACCCAGGACTCCTCTCAGGTCTCTGCTGCACTCTTTGGAGCTCTGCTTTCAGGACCTAGAATCCCAGGTAGCAACCCCAGATTCCTCCGAGGAAGCTACCCAAAAGGTTGTTTCCTCACTTAATTCAAAATGGCTCCTCCAGCATCCACCCAAGACTCCTCCCAGGCAGCTCCAGGAGGGCTTTGACCTCTTCTTTCGCATCCTAACGTCCCAGGTAGCAGCCCCAGATTCCTTCAAGGAAGCTACCCAAAATGGTCTTTCCTGCTTTGCAGGAAAATCTCTCCTAAGGGATCCACCCAGGACTCCTCTCAGGTCTCTGCTGCACTCTTCGGAGCTCTGCTTTCAGGACCTAGAATCCCAGGTAGCAACCCCAGATGCCTCCGAGGAAGCTACCCAAAAGGTTGTTTCCTCCCTTAATGCAAAATCGTTCCACCGGGATCCACCCAAGACTCCTCCCAGGCAGCTCCAGGAGGGCTTTGACCTCTTCTTTCGCATCCGAAGATCCCAGGTAGCAGCCCCAGACTCCTCCAAGGAAGCTACCCAAAATGGTCTTTCCTGCTTTGCAGGAAAATCTCTTCGGAGCTCCGCTTTCAGGTCCTAAAATCCCAGGTAGCAACCCCAGATTCCTCCCAGGAAGCTACCCAAAAGGTTGTTTCCTCCCTTAATGCAAAATGGCTCCTCCAGCATCCACCCAAGACTCCTCCCAGGCAGCTCCAGGAGGGCTTTGACCTCTGCTCGCGGGTCCTCATATCCCTTGCAGCAGCCCCACACTCCTCCAAGGAAGCTACCCAAAATGGTCTTTTCTCCTTTGCACGAAAATCTCTCCTAAGGGATCCACCCAGGACTCCTCTCAGGTCTCTGCTGCACTCTTCGGAGCTCTGCTTTCAGGTCCTAGAATCCCAGGTAGCAACCCCAGATTCCTCCGAGGAAGCTACCCAAAAGGTTGTTTCCTCCCTTAATGCAAAATCGTTCCACCGGGATCCACCCAAGGCTCCTCCCAGGCAGCTCCTGGAGGGCTTTGACCTCTTCTTTCGCATCCTAACGTCCCAGGTAGCAGCCCCAGATTCCTCTAAGGAAGCTACCCAAAATGGTCTTTTCTCCTTTGCAGGAAAATCTCTCCTAAGGGATCCACCCAGGACTTCTCTCAGGTCTCTGCTGCACTCTTCGGAGCTCTGCTTCAGGTCCTAGAATCCCAGGTAGCAACCCCAGATTCCTCCGAGGAAGCTACCCAAAAGGTTGTTTCCTCCCTTAATGCAAAATCGTTCCACCGGGATCCACCCAAGACTCCTCCCAGGCAGCTCCTGGAGGGCTTTGACCTCTTCTTTTGCATCCGAAGATCCCAGGTAGCAGCCCCAGACTCCTCCAAGGAAGCTACCCAAAATGGTCTTTCCTGCTTTGCAGGAAAATCTCTTCGGAGCTCCGCTTTCAGGTCCTAAAATCCCAGGTAGCAACCCCAGATTCCTCCCAGGAAGCTACCCAAAAGGTTGTTTCCTCCCTTAATGCAAAATGGCTCCTCCAGCATCCACCCAAGACTCCTCCCAGGCAGCTCCTGGAGGGCTTTGACCTCTGCTCGCGGGTCCTAATATCCCAGGTAGCAGCCCCACACTCCTCCAAGGAAGCTACCCAAAATGGTCTTTCCTGCTTTGCAGGAAATTCTCTCCTAAGGGATCCACCCAGGACTTCTCTCAGGTCTCTGCTGCACTCTTCGGAGCTCTGCTTTCAGGTCCTACAATCCCAGGTAGCAACCCCAGATTCCTCCGAGGAAGCTACCCAAAAGGTTGTTTCCTCCCTTAATGCAAAATCGTTCCACCGGGATCCACCCAAGACTCCTCCCAGGCAGCTCCAGGAGGGCTTTGACCTCTTCTTTTGCATCCTAAGGTCCCAGGTAGCAGCCCCAGACTCCTCCAAGGAAGCTACCCAAAATGGTCTTTTCTCCTTTGCAGGAAATTCTCTCCTAAGGGATCCACCCAGGACTTCTCTCAGGTCTCTGCTGCACTCTTCGGAGCTCTGCTTTCAGGTCCTAGAATCCCAGGTAGCAACCCCAGATTCCTCCCAGGAAGCTACCCAAAAGGTTGTTTCCTCCCTTATTGCAAAATGGCTCCTCCAGCATCCACCCAAGACTCCTCCCAGGCAGCTCCAGGAGGGCTTTGACCTCTTCTTTCGCATCCTAACGTCCCAGGTAGCAGCCCCAGATTCCTCCGAGGAAGCTACCCAAAATGGTCTTTTCTCCTTTGCAGGAAAATCTCTCCTAAGGGATCCACCCAGGACTCCTCTCAGGTCTCTGCTGCACTCTTCGGAGCTCTGCTTTCAGGACCTAGAATCCCAGGTAGCAACCCCAGATTCCTCCGAGGAAGCTACCCAAAAGATTGTTTCCTCCCTTAATGCAAAATCGTTCCACCGGGATCCACCCAAGACTCCTCTCAGGTCTCTGCTGCACTCTTCGGAGCTCTGCTTTCAGGACCTAGAATCCCAGGTAGCAACCCCAGATTCCTCCGAGGAAGCTACCCAAAAGATTGTTTCCTCCCTTAATGCAAAATCGTTCCACCGGGATCCACCCAAGACTCCTCCCAGGCAGCTCCTGGAGGGCTTTGACCTCTTCTTTTGCATCCTAAGGTGCCAGGTAGCAGCCCCAGACTCCTCCAAGGAAGCTACCCAAAATGGTCTTTCCTGCTTTGCAGGAAAATCTCTTCGGAGCTCCGCTTTCAGGTCCTAAAATCCCAGGTAGCAGCCCCAGATTCCTCCGAGGAAGCTACCCAAAAGGTTGTTTCCTCCCTTAATGCAAAATGGCTCCTCCAGCATCCACCCAAGACTCCTCCCAGGCAGCTCCTGGAGGGCTTTGACCTCTGCTCGCGGGTCCTCATGTCCCTTGCAGCAGCCCCACACTCCTCCAAGGAAGCTACCCAAAATGGTCTTTTCTCCTTTGCACGAAAATCTCTCCTAAGGGATCCACCCAGGACTCCTCTCAGGTCTCTGCTGCACTCTTCGGAGCTCTGCTTTCAGGTCCTAGAATCCCAGGTAGCAACCCCAGATTCCTCCGAGGAAGCTACCCAAAAGGTTGTTTCCTCCCTTAATTCAAAATGGCTCCTCCAGCATCCACCCAAGACTCCTCCCAGGCAGCTCCAGGAGGGCTTTGACCTCTTCTTTCGCATCCTAACGTCCCAGGTAGCAGCCCCAGATTCCTCCGAGGAAGCTACCCAAAATGGTCTTTCCTGCTTTGCAGGAAAATCTCTCCTAAGGGATCCACACAGGACTTCTCTCAGGTCTCTGCTGCACTCTTCGGAGCTCTGCTTTCAGGTCCTACAATCCCAGGTAGCAACCCCAGATTCCTCCGAGGAAGCTACCCAAAAGGTTGTTTCCTCCCTTAATGCAAAATCGTTCCACCGGGATCCACCCAAGACTCCTCCCAGGCAGCTCCAGGAGGGCTTTGACCTCTTCTTTCGCATCCGAAGATCCCAGGTAGCAGCCCCAGACACCTCCAAGGAAGCTACCCAAAATGGTCTTTCCTGCTTTGCAGGAAAATCTCTTCGGAGCTCCGCTTTCAGGTCCTAAAATCCCAGGTAGAAACCCCAGATTCCTCCGAGGAAGTTACCCAAAAGGTTGTTTCCTCCCTTAATGCAAAATGGCTCCTCCAGCATCCACCCAAGACTCCTCCCAGGCAGCTCCTGGAGGGCTTTGACCTCTGCTCGCGGGTCCTAATATCCCTTGCAGCAGCCCCAGACTCCTCCAAGGAAGCTACCCAAAATGGTCTTTTCTCCTTTGCAGGAAAATCTCTCCTAAGGGATCCACCCAGGACTCCTCTCAGGTCTCTGCTGCACTCTTTGGAGCTCTGCTTTCAGGACCTAGAATCCCAGGTAGCAACCCCAGATTCCTCCGAGGAAGCTACCCAAAAGGTTGTTTCCTCCCTTAATGCAAAATGGCTCCTCCAGCATCCACCCAAGACTCCTCCCAGGCAGCTCCAGGAGGGCTTTGACCTCTTCTTTCGCATCCTAACGTCCCAGGTAGCAGCCCCAGATTCCTCCGAGGAAGCTACCCAAAATGGTCTTTCCTGCTTTGCAGGAAAATCTCTCCTAAGGGATCCACCCAGGACTCCTCTCAGGTCTCTGCTGCACTCTTCGGAGCTCTGCTTTCAGGTCCTAGAATCCCAGGTAGCAACCCCAGATTCCTCCGAGGAAGCTACCCAAAAGGTTGTTTCCTCCCTTAATGCAAAATCGTTCCACCGGGATCCACCCAAGACTCCTCCCAGGCAGCTCCTGGAGGGCTTTGACCTCTTCTTTCGCATCCTAACGTCCCAGGTAGCAGCCCCAGATTCCTCTAAGGAAGCTACCCAAAATGGTCTTTTCTCCTTTGCAGGAAAATCTCTCCTAAGGGATCCACCCAGGACTTCTCTCAGGTCTCTGCTGCACTCTTCGGAGCTCTGCTTTCAGGTCCTAGAATCCCAGGTAGCAACCCCAGATTCCTCCGAGGAAGCTACCCAAAAGGTTGTTTCCTCCCTTAATGCAAAATCGTTCCACCGGGATCCACCCAAGACTCCTCCCAGGCAGCTCCTGGAGGGCTTTGACCTCTTCTTTCGCATCCGAAGATCCCAGGTAGCAGCCCCAGACTCCTCCAAGGAAGCTACCCAAAATGGTCTTTCCTGCTTTGCAGGAAAATCTCTTCGGAGCTCCGCTTTCAGGTCCTAAAATCCCAGGTAGCAACCCCAGATTCCTCCGAGGAAGCTACCCAAAAGGTTGTTTCCTCCCTTAATTCAAAATGGCTCCTCCAGCATCCACCCAAGACTCCTCCCAGGCAGGTCCTGGAGGGCTTTGACCTCTGCTCGCGGGTCCTAATATCCCAGGTAGCAGCCCCACACTCCTCCAAGGAAGCTACCCAAAATGGTCTTTCCTGCTTTGCAGGAAATTCTCTCCTAAGGGATCCACCCAGGACTTCTCTCAGGTCTCTGCTGCACTCTTCGGAGCTCTGCTTTCAGGTCCTACAATCCCAGGTAGCAACCCCAGATTCCTCCGAGGAAGCTACCCAAAAGGTTGTTTCCTCCCTTAATGCAAAATCGTTCCACCGGGATCCACCCAAGACTCCTCCCAGGCAGCTCCAGGAGGGCTTTGACCTCTTCTTTTGCATCCTAAGGTCCCAGGTAGCAGCCCCAGACTCCTCCAAGGAAGCTACCCAAAATGGTCTTTTCTCCTTTGCAGGAAAATCTCTCCTAAGGGATCCACCCAGGACTCCTCTCAGGTCTCTGCTGCACTCTTCGGAGGTCTGCTTTCAGGACCTAGAATCCCAGGTAGCAACCCCAGATTCCTCCGAGGAAGCTACCCAAAAGGTTGTTTCCTCCCTTAATGCAAAATCGTTCCACCGGGATCCACCCAAGACTCCTCCCAGGCAGCTCCTGGAGGGCTTTGACCTCTTCTTTCGCATCCGAAGATCCCAGGTAGCAGCCCCAGACTCCTCCAAGGAAGCTACCCAAAATGGTCTTTCCTGCTTTGCAGGAAAATCTCTTCGGAGCTCCGCTTTCAGGTCCTAAAATCCCAGGTAGCAACCCCAGATTCCTCCCAGGAAGCTACCCAAAAGGTTGTTTCCTCCCTTAATGCAAAATGGCTCCTCCAGCATCCACCCAAGACTCCTCCCAGGCAGCTCCTGGAGGGCTTTGACCTCTGCTCGCGGGTCCTAATATCCCAGGTAGCAGCCCCAGACTCCTCCAAGGAAGCTACCCAAAATGGTCTTTTCTCCTTTGCACGAAAATCTCTCCTAAGGGATCCACCCAGGACTCCTCTCAGGTCTCTGCTGCACTCTTCGGAGCTCTGCTTTCAGGTCCTAGAATCCCAGGTAGCAACCCCAGATTCCTCCGAGGAAGCTACCCAAAAGGTTGTTTCCTCCCTTAATGCAAAATCGTTCCACCGGGATCCACCCAAGACTCCTCCCAGGCAGCTCCAGGAGGGCTTTGACCTCTTCTTTCGCATCCTAACGTCCCAGGTAGCAGCCCCAGATTCCTCCAAGGAAGCTACCCAAAATGGTCTTTTCTCCTTTGCACGAAAATCTCTCCTAAGGGATCCACCCAGGACTCCTCTCAGGTCTCTGCTGCACTCTTCGGAGCTCTGCTTTCAGGTCCTAGAATCCCAGGTAGCAACCCCAGATTCCTCCGAGGAAGCTACCCAAAAGGTTGTTTCCTCCCTTAATGCAAAATGGCTCCTCCAGCATCCACCCAAGACTCCTCCCAGGCAGCTCCTGGAGGGCTTTGACCTCTGCTCGCGGCTCCTCATGTCCCTTGCAGCAGCCCCACACTCCTCCAAGGAAGCTACCCAAAATGGTCTTTTCTCCTTTGCAGGAAAATCTCTCCTAAGGGATCCACCCAGGACTCCTCTCAGGTCTCTGCTGCACTCTTCGGAGCTCTGCTTTCAGGTCCTAGAATCCCAGGTAGCAACCCCAGATTCCTCCGAGGAAGCTACCCAAAAGGTTGTTTCCTCCCTTAATTCAAAATGGCTCCTCCAGCATCCACCCAAGACTCCTCCCAGGCAGCTCCAGGAGGGCTTTGACCTCTTCTTTCGCATCCTAACGTCCCAGGTAGCAGCCCCAGATTCCTCCAAGGAAGCTACCCAAAATGGTCTTTCCTGCTTTGCAGGAAAATCTCTCCTAAGGGATCCACACAGGACTTCTCTCAGGTCTCTGCTGCACTCTTCGGAGCTCTGCTTTCAGGTCCTACAATCCCAGGTAGCAACCCCAGATTCCTCCGAGGAAGCTACCCAAAATGTTGTTTCCTCCCTTAATGCAAAATGGCTCCTTCCGGATCCACCCAAGACTCCTCCCAGGCAGCTCCTGGAGGGCTTTGACCTCTTCTTTCGCATCCGAAGATCCCAGGTAGCAGCCCCAGACACCTCCAAGGAAGCTACCCAAAATGGTCTTTCCTGCTTTGCAGGAAAATCTCTTCGGAGCTCCGCTTTCAGGTCCTAAAATCCCAGGTAGCAACCCCAGATTCCTCCGAGGAAGTTACCCAAAAGGTTGTTTCCTCCCTTAATGCAAAATGGCTCCTCCAGCATCCACCCAAGACTCCTCCCCGGCAGCTCCTGGAGGGCTTTGACCTCTGCTCGCGGGTCCTAATATCCCTTGCAGCAGCCCCAGACTCCTCCAAGGAAGCTACCCAAAATGGTCTTTTCTCCTTTGCAGGAAAATCTCTCCTAAGGGATCCACCCAGGACTCCTCTCAGGTCTCTGCTGCACTCTTTGGAGCTCTGCTTTCAGGACCTAGAATCCCAGGTAGCAACCCCAGATTCCTCCGAGGAAGCTACCCAAAAGGTTGTTTCCTCCCTTAATGCAAAATGGCTCCTCCAGCATCCACCCAAGACTCCTCCCAGGCAGCTCCAGGAGGGCTTTGACCTCTTCTTTCGCATCCTAACGTCCCAGGTAGCAGCCCCAGATTCCTTCAAGGAAGCTACCCAAAATGGTCTTTCCTGCTTTGCAGGAAAATCTCTCCTAAGGGATCCACCCAGGACTTCTCTCAGGTCTCTGCTGCACTCTTCGGAGCTCTGCTTTCAGGTCCTACAATCCCAGGTAGCAACCCCAGATTCCTCCGAGGAAGCTACCCAAAAGGTTGTTTCCTCCCTTAATGCAAAATCGTTCCACCGGGATCCACCCAAGACTCCTCCCAGGCAGCTCCAGGAGGGCTTTGACCTCTTCTTTTGCATCCTAAGGTCCCAGGTAGCAGCCCCAGACTCCTCCAAGGAAGCTACCCAAAATGGTCTTTTCTCCTTTGCAGGAAAATCTCTCCTAAGGGATCCACCCAGGACTCCTCTCAGATCTCTGCTGCACTCTTCGGAGCTCTGCTTTCAGGACCTAGAATCCCAGGTAGCAACCCCAGATTCCTCCGAGGAAGCTACCCAAAAGGTTGTTTCCTCCCTTAATGCAAAATCGTTCCACCGGGATCCACCCAAGACTCCTCCCAGGCAGCTCCTGGAGGGCTTTGACCTCTTCTTTCGCATCCGAAGATCCCAGGTAGCAGCCCCAGACTCCTCCAAGGAAGCTACCCAAAATGGTCTTTCCTGCTTTGCAGGAAAATCTCTTCGGAGCTCCGCTTTCAGGTCCTAAAATCCCAGGTAGCAACCCCAGATTCCTCCCAGGAAGCTACCCAAAAGGTTGTTTCCTCCCTTAATGCAAAATGGCTCCTCCAGCATCCACCCAAGACTCCTCCCAGGCAGCTCCTGGAGGGCTTTGACCTCTGCTCGCGGGTCCTAATATCCCAGGTAGCAGCCCCAGACTCCTCCAAGGAAGCTACCCAAAATGGTCTTTTCTCCTTTGCACGAAAATCTCTCCTAAGGGATCCACCCAGGACTCCTCTCAGGTCTCTGCTGCACTCTTCGGAGCTCTGCTTTCAGGTCCTAGAATCCCAGGTAGCAACCCCAGATTCCTCCGAGGAAGCTACCCAAAAGGTTGTTTCCTCCCTTAATGCAAAATCGTTCCACCGGGATCCACCCAAGACTCCTCCCAGGCAGCTCCAGGAGGGCTTTGACCTCTTCTTTCGCATCCTAACGTCCCAGGTAGCAGCCCCAGATTCCTCTAAGGAAGCTACCCAAAATGGTCTTTTCTCCTTTGCAGGAAAATCTCTCCTAAGGGATCCACCCAGGACTTCTCTCAGGTCTCTGCTGCACTCTTCGGAGCTCTGCTTTCAGGTCCTAGAATCCCAGGTAGCAACCCCAGATTCCTCCGAGGAAGCTACCCAAAAGGTTGTTTCCTCCCTTAATTCAAAATGGCTCCTCCAGCATCCACCCAAGACTCCTCCCAGGCAGCTCCAGGAGGGCTTTGACCTCTTCTTTCGCATCCTAACGTCCCAGGTAGCAGCCCCAGATTCCTCCGAGGAAGCTACCCAAAATGGTCTTTCCTGCTTTGCAGGAAAATCTCTCCTAAGGGATCCACCCAGGACTCCTCTCAGGTCTCTGCTGCACTCTTTGGAGCTCTGCTTTCAGGTCCTAAAACCCCAGGTGGCAGCCCCAGATTCCTCCAAGGAAGCTACCCAAAATGGTCTTTTCTCCTTTGCAGGAAAATCTCTCCTAAGGGATCCACCCAGGACTCCTCTCAGGTCTCTGCTGCACTCTTCGGAGCTCTGCTTTCAGGACCTAGAATCCCAGGTAGCAACCCCAGATTCCTCCGAGGAAGCTACCCAAAAGGTTGTTTCCTCCCTTAATGCAAAATCGTTCCACCGGGATCCACCCAAGACTCCTCCCAGGCAGCTCCTGGAGGGCTTTGACCTCTTCTTTTGCATCCTAAGGTGCCAGGTAGCAGCCCCAGACTCCTCCAAGGAAGCTACCCAAAATGGTCTTTCCTGCTTTGCAGGAAAATCTCTTCGGAGCTCCGCTTTCAGGTCCTAAAATCCCAGGTAGCAGCCCCAGATTCCTCCGAGGAAGCTACCCAAAAGGTTGTTTCCTCCCTTAATGCAAAATGGCTCCTCCAGCATCCACCCAAGACTCCTCCCAGGCAGCTCCTGGAGGGCTTTGACCTCTGCTCGCGGCTCCTCATGTCCCTTGCAGCAGCCCCACACTCCTCCAAGGAAGCTACCCAAAATGGTCTTTTCTCCTTTGCAGGAAAATCTCTCCTAAGGGATCCACCCAGGACTCCTCTCAGGTCTCTGCTGCACTCTTCGGAGCTCTGCTTTCAGGTCCTAGAATCCCAGGTAGCAACCCCAGATTCCTCCGAGGAAGCTACCCAAAAGGTTGTTTCCTCCCTTAATTCAAAATGGCTCCTCCAGCATCCACCCAAGACTCCTCCCAGGCAGCTCCAGGAGGGCTTTGACCTCTTCTTTCGCATCCTAACGTCCCAGGTAGCAGCCCCAGATTCCTCCAAGGAAGCTACCCAAAATGGTCTTTCCTGCTTTGCAGGAAAATCTCTCCTAAGGGATCCACACAGGACTTCTCTCAGGTCTCTGCTGCACTCTTCGGAGCTCTGCTTTCAGGTCCTACAATCCCAGGTAGCAACCCCAGATTCCTCCGAGGAAGCTACCCAAAATGTTGTTTCCTCCCTTAATGCAAAATGGCTCCTTCCGGATCCACCCAAGACTCCTCCCAGGCAGCTCCTGGAGGGCTTTGACCTCTTCTTTCGCATCCGAAGATCCCAGGTAGCAGCCCCAGACACCTCCAAGGAAGCTACCCAAAATGGTCTTTCCTGCTTTGCAGGAAAATCTCTTCGGAGCTCCGCTTTCAGGTCCTAAAATCCCAGGTAGAAACCCCAGATTCCTCCGAGGAAGTTACCCAAAAGGTTGTTTCCTCCCTTAATGCAAAATGGCTCCTCCAGCATCCACCCAAGACTCCTCCCCGGCAGCTCCTGGAGGGCTTTGACCTCTGCTCGCGGGTCCTAATATCCCTTGCAGCAGCCCCAGACTCCTCCAAGGAAGCTACCCAAAATGGTCTTTTCTCCTTTGCAGGAAAATCTCTCCTAAGGGATCCACCCAGGACTCCTCTCAGGTCTCTGCTGCACTCTTTGGAGCTCTGCTTTCAGGACCTAGAATCCCAGGTAGCAACCCCAGATTCCTCCGAGGAAGCTACCCAAAAGGTTGTTTCCTCCCTTAATGCAAAATGGCTCCTCCAGCATCCACCCAAGACTCCTCCCAGGCAGCTCCAGGAGGGCTTTGACCTCTTCTTTCGCATCCTAACGTCCCAGGTAGCAGCCCCAGATTCCTTCAAGGAAGCTACCCAAAATGGTCTTTCCTGCTTTGCAGGAAAATCTCTCCTAAGGGATCCACCCAGGACTCCTCTCAGGTCTCTGCTGCACTCTTCGGAGCTCTGCTTTCAGGACCTAGAATCCCAGGTAGCAACCCCAGATTCCTCCGAGGAAGCTACCCAAAAGGTTGTTTCCTCCCTTAATGCAAAATCGTTCCACCGGGATCCACCCAAGACTCCTCCCAGGCAGCTCCTGGAGGGCTTTGACCTCTTCTTTCGCATCCGAAGATCCCAGGTAGCAGCCCCAGACTCCTCCAAGGAAGCTACCCAAAATGGTCTTTCCTGCTTTGCAGGAAAATCTCTTCGGAGCTCCGCTTTCAGGTCCTAAAATCCCAGGTAGCAACCCCAGATTCCTCCCAGGAAGCTACCCAAAAGGTTGTTTCCTCCCTTAATGCAAAATGGCTCCTCCAGCATCCACCCAAGACTCCTCCCAGGCAGCTCCAGGAGGGCTTTGACCTCTGCTCGCGGGTCCTCATATCCCTTGCAGCAGCCCCACACTCCTCCAAGGAAGCTACCCAAAATGGTCTTTTCTCCTTTGCAGGAAAATCTCTCCTAAGGGATCCACCCAGGACTCCTCTCAGGTCTCTGCTGCACTCTTCGGAGCTCTGCTTTCAGGTCCTACAATCCCAGGTAGCAACCCCAGATTCCTCCGAGGAAGCTACCCAAAAGGTTGTTTCCTCCCTTAATGCAAAATCGTTCCACCGGGATCCACCCAAGGCTCCTCCCAGGCAGCTCCTGGAGGGCTTTGACCTCTTCTTTCGCATCCTAACGTCCCAGGTAGCAGCCCCAGATTCCTCTAAGGAAGCTACCCAAAATGGTCTTTTCTCCTTTGCAGGAAAATCTCTCCTAAGGGATCCACCCAGGACTTCTCTCAGGTCTCTGCTGCACTCTTCGGAGCTCTGCTTTCAGGTCCTAGAATCCCAGGTAGCAACCCCAGATTCCTCCGAGGAAGCTACCCAAAAGGTTGTTTCCTCCCTTAATGCAAAATCGTTCCACCGGGATCCACCCAAGACTCCTCCCAGGCAGCTCCTGGAGGGCTTTGACCTCTTCTTTCGCATCCGAAGATCCCAGGTAGCAGCCCCAGACTCCTCCAAGGAAGCTACCCAAAATGGTCTTTCCTGCTTTGCAGGAAAATCTCTTCGGAGCTCCGCTTTCAGGTCCTAAAATCCCAGGTAGCAACCCCAGATTCCTCCGAGGAAGCTACCCAAAAGGTTGTTTCCTCCCTTAATTCAAAATGGCTCCTCCAGCATCCACCCAAGACTCCTCCCAGGCAGCTCCTGGAGGGCTTTGACCTCTGCTCGCGGGTCCTAATATCCCAGGTAGCAGCCCCACACTCCTCCAAGGAAGCTACCCAAAATGGTCTTTCCTGCTTTGCAGGAAATTCTCTCCTAAGGGATCCACCCAGGACTTCTCTCAGGTCTCTGCTGCACTCTTCGGAGCTCTGCTTTCAGGTCCTAGAATCCCAGGTAGCAACCCCAGATTCCTCCGAGGAAGCTACCCAAAAGGTTGTTTCCTCCCTTAATGCAAAATCGTTCCACCGGGATCCACCCAAGACTCCTCCCAGGCAGCTCCAGGAGGGCTTTGACCTCTTCTTTTGCATCCTAAGGTCCCAGGTAGCAGCCCCAGACTCCTCCAAGGAAGCTACCCAAAATGGTCTTTTCTCCTTTGCAGGAAATTCTCTCCTAAGGGATCCACCCAGGACTTCTCTCAGGTCTCTGCTGCACTCTTCGGAGCTCTGCTTTCAGGTCCTAGAATCCCAGGTAGCAACCCCAGATTCCTCCCAGGAAGCTACCCAAAAGGTTGTTTCCTCCCTTATTGCAAAATGGCTCCTCCAGCATCCACCCAAGACTCCTCCCAGGCAGCTCCTGGAGGGCTTTGACCTCTTCTTTCGCATCCTAACGTCCCAGGTAGCAGCCCCAGATTCCTCCGAGGAAGCTACCCAAAATGGTCTTTCCTGCTTTGCAGGAAAATCTCTCCTAAGGGATCCACCCAGGACTCCTCTCAGGTCTCTGCTGCACTCTTTGGAGCTCTGCTTTCAGGTCCTAAAACCCCAGGTGGCAGCCCCAGATTCCTCCAAGGAAGCTACCCAAAATGGTCTTTTCTCCTTTGCAGGAAAATCTCTCCTAAGGGATCCACCCAGGACTCCTCTCAGGTCTCTGCTGCACTCTTCGGAGCTCTGCTTTCAGGACCTAGAATCCCAGGTAGCAACCCCAGATTCCTCCGAGGAAGCTACCCAAAAGATTGTTTCCTCCCTTAATGCAAAATCGTTCCACCGGGATCCACCCAAGACTCCTCCCAGGCAGCTCCTGGAGGGCTTTGACCTCTTCTTTTGCATCCTAAGGTGCCAGGTAGCAGCCCCAGACTCCTCCAAGGAAGCTACCCAAAATGGTCTTTCCTGCTTTGCAGGAAAATCTCTTCGGAGCTCCGCTTTCAGGTCCTAAAATCCCAGGTAGCAGCCCCAGATTCCTCCGAGGAAGCTACCCAAAAGGTTGTTTCCTCCCTTAATGCAAAATGGCTCCTCCAGCATCCACCCAAGACTCCTCCCAGGCAGCTCCTGGAGGGCTTTGACCTCTGCTCGCGGGTCCTCATGTCCCTTGCAGCAGCCCCACACTCCTCCAAGGAAGCTACCCAAAATGGTCTTTTCTCCTTTGCAGGAAAATCTCTCCTAAGGGATCCACCCAGGACTCCTCTCAGGTCTCTGCTGCACTCTTCGGAGCTCTGCTTTCAGGTCCTAGAATCCCAGGTAGCAACCCCAGATTCCTCCGAGGAAGCTACCCAAAAGGTTGTTTCCTCCCTTAATTCAAAATGGCTCCTCCAGCATCCACCCAAGACTCCTCCCAGGCAGCTCCAGGAGGGCTTTGACCTCTTCTTTCGCATCCTAACGTCCCAGGTAGCAGCCCCAGATTCCTCCGAGGAAGCTACCCAAAATGGTCTTTCCTGCTTTGCAGGAAAATCTCTCCTAAGGGATCCACACAGGACTTCTCTCAGGTCTCTGCTGCACTCTTCGGAGCTCTGCTTTCAGGTCCTACAATCCCAGGTAGCAACCCCAGATTCCTCCGAGGAAGCTACCCAAAAGGTTGTTTCCTCCCTTAATGCAAAATCGTTCCACCGGGATCCACCCAAGACTCCTCCCAGGCAGCTCCAGGAGGGCTTTGACCTCTTCTTTCGCATCCGAAGATCCCAGGTAGCAGCCCCAGACACCTCCAAGGAAGCTACCCAAAATGGTCTTTCCTGCTTTGCAGGAAAATCTCTTCGGAGCTCCGCTTTCAGGTCCTAAAATCCCAGGTAGAAACCCCAGATTCCTCCCAGGAAGCTACCCAAAAGGTTGTTTCCTCCCTTAATGCAAAATGGCTCCTCCAGCATCCACCCAAGACTCCTCCCAGGCAGCTCCTGGAGGGCTTTGACCTCTGCTCGCGGGTCCTAATATCCCTTGCAGCAGCCCCAGACTCCTCCAAGGAAGCTACCCAAAATGGTCTTTTCTCCTTTGCAGGAAAATCTCTCCTAAGGGATCCACCCAGGACTCCTCTCAGGTCTCTGCTGCACTCTTTGGAGCTCTGCTTTCAGGACCTAGAATCCCAGGTAGCAACCCCAGATTCCTCCGAGGAAGCTACCCAAAAGGTTGTTTCCTCCCTTAATGCAAAATGGCTCCTCCAGCATCCACCCAAGACTCCTCCCAGGCAGCTCCTGGAGGGCTTTGACCTCTGCTCGCGGGTCCTCATATCCCTTGCAGCAGCCCCACACTCCTCCAAGGAAGCTACCCAAAATGGTCTTTTCTCCTTTGCAGGAAAATCTCTCCTAAGGGATCCACCCAGGACTCCTCTCAGGTCTCTGCTGCACTCTTCGGAGCTCTGCTTTCAGGTCCTAGAATCCCAGGTAGCAACCCCAGATTCCTCCGAGGAAGCTACCCAAAAGGTTGTTTCCTCCCTTAATGCAAAATCGTTCCACCGGGATCCACCCAAGGCTCCTCCCAGGCAGCTCCTGGAGGGCTTTGACCTCTTCTTTCGCATCCTAACGTCCCAGGTAGCAGCCCCAGATTCCTCTAAGGAAGCTACCCAAAATGGTCTTTTCTCCTTTGCAGGAAAATCTCTCCTAAGGGATCCACCCAGGACTTCTCTCAGGTCTCTGCTGCACTCTTCGGAGCTCTGCTTTCAGGTCCTAGAATCCCAGGTAGCAACCCCAGATTCCTCCGAGGAAGCTACCCAAAAGGTTGTTTCCTCCCTTAATGCAAAATCGTTCCACCGGGATCCACCCAAGACTCCTCCCAGGCAGCTCCTGGAGGGCTTTGACCTCTTCTTTCGCATCCGAAGATCCCAGGTAGCAGCCCCAGACTCCTCCAAGGAAGCTACCCAAAATGGTCTTTCCTGCTTTGCAGGAAAATCTCTTCGGAGCTCCGCTTTCAGGTCCTAAAATCCCAGGTAGCAACCCCAGATTCCTCCGAGGAAGCTACCCAAAAGGTTGTTTCCTCCCTTAATTCAAAATGGCTCCTCCAGCATCCACCCAAGACTCCTCCCAGGCAGCTCCTGGAGGGCTTTGACCTCTGCTCGCGGGTCCTAATATCCCAGGTAGCAGCCCCACACTCCTCCAAGGAAGCTACCCAAAATGGTCTTTCCTGCTTTGCAGGAAATTCTCTCCTAAGGGATCCACCCAGGACTTCTCTCAGGTCTCTGCTGCACTCTTCGGAGCTCTGCTTTCAGGTCCTACAATCCCAGGTAGCAACCCCAGATTCCTCCGAGGAAGCTACCCAAAAGGTTGTTTCCTCCCTTAATGCAAAATCGTTCCACCGGGATCCACCCAAGACTCCTCCCAGGCAGCTCCAGGAGGGCTTTGACCTCTTCTTTTGCATCCTAAGGTCCCAGGTAGCAGCCCCAGACTCCTCCAAGGAAGCTACCCAAAATGGTCTTTTCTCCTTTGCAGGAAAATCTCTCCTAAGGGATCCACCCAGGACTCCTCTCAGATCTCTGCTGCACTCTTCGGAGCTCTGCTTTCAGGACCTAGAATCCCAGGTAGCAACCCCAGATTCCTCCGAGGAAGCTACCCAAAAGGTTGTTTCCTCCCTTAATGCAAAATCGTTCCACCGGGATCCACGCAAGACTCCTCCCAGGCAGCTCCAGGAGGGCTTTGACCTCTTCTTTCGCATCCGAAGATCCCAGGCAGCAGCCCCAGACTCCTCCAAGGAAGCTACCCAAAATGGTCTTTCCTGCTTTGCAGGAAAATCTCTTCGGAGCTCCGCTTTCAGGTCCTAAAATCCCAGGTAGCAACCCCAGATTCCTCTGAGGAAGCTACCCAAAAGGTTGTTTCCTCCCTTAATGCAAAATGGCTCCTCCAGCATCCACCCAAGACTCCTCCCAGGCAGCTCCTGGAGGGCTTTGACCTCTGCTCGCGGGTCCTCATATCCCTTGCAGCAGCCCCACACTCCTCCAAGGAAGCTACCCAAAATGGTCTTTTCTCCTTTGCAGGAAAATCTCTCCTAAGGGATCCACCCAGGACTCCTCTCAGGTCTCTGCTGCACTCTTCGGAGCTCTGCTTTCAGGTCCTACAATCCCAGGTAGAAACACCAGATTCCTCCGAGGAAGCTACCCAAAAGGTTGTTTCCTCCCTTAATGCAAAATCGTTCCACCGGGATCCACCCAAGGCTCCTCCCAGGCAGCTCCTGGAGGGCTTTGACCTCTTCTTTCGCATCCTAACGTCCCAGGTAGCAGCCCCAGATTCCTCTAAGGAAGCTACCCAAAATGGTCTTTTCTCCTTTGCAGGAAAATCTCTCCTAAGGGATCCACCCAGGACTTCTCTCAGGTCTCTGCTGCACTCTTCGGAGCTCTGCTTTCAGGTCCTAGAATCCCAGGTAGCAACCCCAGATTCCTCCGAGGAAGCTACCCAAAAGGTTGTTTCCTCCCTTAATGCAAAATCGTTCCACCGGGATCCACCCAAGACTCCTCCCAGGCAGCTCCTGGAGGGCTTTGACCTCTTCTTTCGCATCCGAAGATCCCAGGTAGCAGCCCCAGACTCCTCCAAGGAAGCTACCCAAAATGGTCTTTCCTGCTTTGCAGGAAAATCTCTTCGGAGCTCCGCTTTCAGGTCCTAAAATCCCAGGTAGCAACCCCAGATTCCTCCCAGGAAGCTACCCAAAAGGTTGTTTCCTCCCTTAATGCAAAATGGCTCCTCCAGCATCCACCCAAGACTCCTCCCAGGCAGCTCCTGGAGGGCTTTGACCTCTTCTTTCGGGTCCTAATATCCCAGGTAGCAGCCCCAGACTCCTCCAAGGAAGCTACCCAAAATGGTCTTTTCTCCTTTGCAGGAAAATCTCTCCTAAGGGATCCACCCAGGACTCCTCTCAGGTCTCTGCTGCACTCTTTGGAGCTCTGCTTTCAGGTCCTAAAACCCCAGGTGGCAGCCCCAGATTCCTCCGAGGAAGCTACCCAAAATGGTCTTTTCTCCTTTGCAGGAAAATCTCTCCTAAGGGATCCACCCAGGACTCCTCTCAGGTCTCTGCTGCACTCTTCGGAGCTCTGCTTTCAGGACCTAGAATCCCAGGTAGCAACCCCAGATTCCTCCGAGGAAGCTACCCAAAAGGTTGTTTCCTCCCTTAATGCAAAATCGTTCCACCGGGATCCACCCAAGACTCCTCCCAGGCAGCTCCTGGAGGGCTTTGACCTCTTCTTTCGCATCCGAAGATCCCAGGTAGCAGCCCCAGACTCCTCCAAGGAAGCTACCCAAAATGGTCTTTCCTGCTTTGCAGGAAAATCTCTTCGGAGCTCCGCTTTCAGGTCCTAAAATCCCAGGTAGCAACCCCAGATTCCTCCGAGGAAGCTACCCAAAAGGTTGTTTCCTCCCTTAATGCAAAATGGCTCCTCCAGCATCCACCCAAGACTCCTCCCAGGCAGCTCCTGGAGGGCTTTGACCTCTGCTCGCGGGTCCTCATATCCCTTGCAGCAGCCCCACACTCCTCCAAGGAAGCTACCCAAAATGGTCTTTTCTCCTTTGCAGGAAAATCTCTCCTAAGGGATCCACCCAGGACTCCTCTCAGGTCTCTGCTGCACTCTTCGGAGCTCTGCTTTCAGGTCCTAGAATCCCAGGTAGCAACCCCAGATTCCTCCGAGGAAGCTACCCAAAAGGTTGTTTCCTCCCTTAATGCAAAATCGTTCCACCGGGATCCACCCAAGACTCCTCCCAGGCAGCTCCAGGAGGGCTTTGACCTCTTCTTTCGCATCCTAACGTCCCAGGTAGCAGCCCCAGATTCCTCTAAGGAAGCTACCCAAAATGGTCTTTTCTCCTTTGCAGGAAAATCTCTCCTAAGGGATCCACCCAGGACTTCTCTCAGGTCTCTGCTGCACTCTTCGGAGCTCTGCTTTCAGGTCCTACAATCCCAGGTAGCAACCCCAGATTCCTCCGAGGAAGCTACCCAAAAGGTTGTTTCCTCCCTTAATTCAAAATGGCTCCTCCAGCATCCACCCAAGACTCCTCCCAGGCAGCTCCAGGAGGGCTTTGACCTCTTCTTTCGCATCCTAACGTCCCAGGTAGCAGCCCCAGATTCCTCCGAGGAAGCTACCCAAAATGGTCTTTCCTGCTTTGCAGGAAAATCTCTCCTAAGGGATCCATCCAGGACTTCTCTCAGGTCTCTGCTGCACTCTTCGGAGCTCTGCTTTCAGGTCCTACAATCCCAGGTAGCAACCCCAGATTCCTCCGAGGAAGCTACCCAAAAGGTTGTTTCCTCCCTTAATGCAAAATCGTTCCACCGGGATCCACCCAAGACTCCTCCCAGGCAGCTCCTGGAGGGCTTTGACCTCTTCTTTCGCATCCTAAGGTGCCAGGTAGCAGCCCCAGACTCCTCCAAGGAAGCTACCCAAAATGGTCTTTCCTGCTTTGCAGGAAAATCTCTTCGGAGCTCCGCTTTCAGGTCCTAAAATCCCAGGTAGCAACCCCAGATTCCTCTGAGGAAGCTACCCAAAAGGTTGTTTCCTCCCTTAATGCAAAATGGCTCCTCCAGCATCCACCCAAGACTCCTCCCAGGCAGCTCCTGGAGGGCTTTGACCTCTGCTCGCGGGTCCTAATATCCCTGGCAGCAGCCCCAGACTCCTCCAAGGAAGCTACCCAAAATGGTCTTTTCTCCTTTGCAGGAAAATCTCTCCTAAGGGATCCACCCAGGACTCCTCTCAGGTGTCTGCTGCACTCTTCGGAGCTCTGCTTTCAAGTCCTAAAACCCCAGGTGGCAACCCCAGATTCCTCCAAAGAAGTTACCCGAAATGGTCTTTTCTCCTTTGCAGGAAAATCTCTCCTAAGGGATCCACCCAGGACTCCTCTCAGGTCTCTGCTGCACTCTTCGGAGCTCTGCTTTCAGGTCCTAGAATCCCAGGTAGCAACCCCAGATGCCTCCGAGGAAGCTACCCAAAAGGTTGTTTCCTCCCTTAATGCAAAATCGTTCCACCGGGATCCACCCAAGACTCCTCCCAGGCAGCTCCTGGAGGGCTTTGACCTCTTCTTTCGCATCCTAACGTCCCAGGTAGCAGCCCCAGATTCCTCTAAGGAAGCTACCCAAAATGGTCTTTTCTCCTTTGCAGGAAAATCTCTCCTAAGGGATCCACCCAGGACTTCTCTCAGGTCTCTGCTGCACTCTTCGGAGCTCTGCTTTCAGGTCCTAGAATCCCAGGTAGCAACCCCAGATTCCTCCGAGGAAGCTACCCAAAAGGTTGTTTCCTCCCTTAATGCAAAATCGTTCCACCGGGATCCACCCAAGACTCCTCCCAGGCAGCTCCAGGAGGGCTTTGACCTCTTCTTTCGCATCCTAACGTCCCAGGTAGCAGCCCCAGATTCCTCTAAGGAAGCTACCCAAAATGGTCTTTTCTCCTTTGCAGGAAAATCTCTCCTAAGGGATCCACCCAGGACTTCTCTCAGGTCTCTGCTGCACTCTTCGGAGCTCTGCTTTCAGGTCCTAGAATCCCAGGTAGCAACCCCAGATTCCTCCGAGGAAGCTACCCAAAAGGTTGTTTCCTCCCTTAATTCAAAATGGCTCCTCCAGCATCCACCCAAGACTCCTCCCAGGCAGCTCCAGGAGGGCTTTGACCTCTTCTTTCGCATCCTAACGTCCCAGGTAGCAGCACCAGATTCCTCCGAGGAAGCTACCCAAAATGGTCTTTCCTGCTTTGCAGGAAAATCTCTCCTAAGGGATCCACACAGGACTTCTCTCAGGTCTCTGCTGCACTCTTCAGAGCTCTGCTTTCAGGTCCTACAATCCCAGGTAGCAACCCCAGATTCCTCCGAGGAAGCTACCCAAAAGGTTGTTTCCTCCCTTAATGCAAAATCGTTCCACCGGGATCCACCCAAGACTCCTCCCAGGCAGCTCCTGGAGGGCTTTGACCTCTTCTTTCGCATCCGAAGATCCCAGGTAGCAGCCCCAGACTCCTCCAAGGAAGCTACCCAAAATGGTCTTTCCTGCTTTGCAGGAAAATCTCTTCGGAGCTCCGCTTTCAGGTCCTAAAATCCCAGGTAGCAACCCCAGATTCCTCCGAGGAAGCTACCCAAAAGGTTGTTTCCTCCCTTAATGCAAAATGGCTCCTCCAGCATCCACCCAAGACTCCTCCCAGGCAGCTCCTGGAGGGCTTTGACCTCTGCTCGCGGGTCCTAATATCCCTGGCAGCAGCCCCAGATTCCTTCAAGGAAGCTACCCAAAATGGTCTTTTCTCCTTTGCAGGAAAATCTCTCCTAAGGGATCCACCCAGGACTCCTCTCAGGTCTCTGCTGCACTCTTCGGAGGTCTGCTTTCAGGACCTAGAATCCCAGGTAGCAACCCCAGATTCCTCCGAGGAAGCTACCCAAAAGGTTGTTTCCTCCCTTAATGCAAAATGGCTCCTCCAGCATCCACCCAAGACTCCTCCCAGGCAGCTCCAGGAGGGCTTTGACCTCTTCTTTCGCATCCTAACGTCCCAGGTAGCAGCCCCAGATTCCTCCGAGGAAGCTACCCAAAATGGTCTTTCCTGCTTTGCAGGAAAATCTCTCCTAAGGGATCCACCCAGGACTCCTCTCAGGTGTCTGCTGCACTCTTCAGAGCTCTGCTTTCAAGTCCTAAAACCCCAGGTGGCAACCCCAGATTCCTCCAAAGAAGTTACCCGAAATGGTCTTTTCTCCTTTGCAGGAAAATCTCTCCTAAGGGATCCACCCAGGACTCCTCTCAGGTCTCTGCTGCACTCTTCGGAGCTCTGCTTTCAGGTCCTAGAATCCCAGGTAGCAACCCCAGATGCCTCCGAGGAAGCTACCCAAAAGGTTGTTTCCTCCCTTAATGCAAAATCGTTCCACCGGGATCCACCCAAGACTCCTCCCCAGGCAGCTCCTGGAGGGCTTTGACCTCTTCTTTCGCATCCTAACGTCCCAGGTAGCAGCCCCAGATTCCTCCGAGGAAGCTACCCAAAATGGTCTTTTCTCCTTTGCAGGAAAATCTCTCCTAAGGGATCCACCCAGGACTTCTCTCAGGTCTCTGCTGCACTCTTCGGAGCTCTGCTTTCAGGTCCTACAATCCCAGGTAGCAACCCCAGATTCCTCCGAGGAAGCTACCCAAAAGGTTGTTTCCTCCCTTAATTCAAAATGGCTCCTCCAGCATCCACCCAAGGACTCCTCCCAGGCAGCTCCTGGAGGGCTTTGACCTCTTCTTTCGCATCCTAACGTCGCAGGTAGCAGCCCCAGATTCCTCCGAGGAAGCTACCCAAAATGGTCTTTTCTCCTTTGCAGGAAAATCTCTCCTAAGGGATCCACCCAGGACTTCTCTCAGGTCTCTGCTGCACTCTTCGGAGCTCTGCTTTCAGGTCCTACAATCCCAGGTAGCAACCCCAGATTCCTCCGAGGAAGCTACCCAAAAGGTTGTTTCCTCCCTTAATGCAAAATCGTTCCACCGGGATCCACCCAAGACTCCTCCCAGGCAGCTCCTGGAGGGCTTTGACCTCTTCTTTCGCATCCGAAGATCCCAGGTAGCAGCCCCAGACTCCTCCAAGGAAGCTACCCAAAATGGTCTTTCCTGCTTTGCAGGAAAATCTCTTCGGAGCTCCGCTTTCAGGTCCTAAAATCCCAGGTAGCAAACCCCAGATTCCTCCGAGGAAGCTACCCAAAAGGTTGTTTCCTCCCTTAATGCAAAATGGCTCCTCCAGCATCCACCCAAGACTGCTCCCAGGCAGCTCCTGGAGGGCTTTGACCTCTGCTCGCGGGTCCTAATATCCCAGGTAGCAGCCCCACACTCCTCCAAGGAAGCTACCCAAAATGGTCTTTTCTCCTTTGCAGGAAAATCTCTCCTAAGGGATCCACCCAGGACTCCTCTCAGGTCTCTGCTGCACTCTTCGGAGCTCTGCTTTCAGGACCTAGAATCCCAGGTAGCAACCCCAGATTCCTCCGAGGAAGCTACCCAAAAGGTTGTTTCCTCCCTTATTGCAAAATGGCTCCTCCAGCATCCACCCAAGACTCCTCCCAGGCAGCTCCTGGAGGGCTTTGACCTCTTCTTTCGCATCCTAACGTCCCAGGTAGCAGCCCCAGATTCCTCTAAGGAAGCTACCCAAAATGGTCTTTTCTCCTTTGCAGGAAAATCTCTCCTAAGGGATCCACCCAGGACTCCTCTCAGGTCTCTGCTGCACTCTTTGGAGCTCTGCTTTCAGGTCCTAAAACCCCAGGTGGCAGCCCCAGATTCCTCCAAGGAAGCTACCCAAAATGGTCTTTCCTGCTTTGCAGGAAAATCTCTCCTAAGGGATCCACCCAGGACTCCTCTCAGGTCTCTGCTGCACTCTTCGGAGCTCTGCTTTCAGGTCCTAGAATCCCAGGTAGCAACCCCAGATTCCTCCGAGGAAGCTACCCAAAAGGTTGTTTCCTCCCTTAATGCAAAATCGTTCCACCGGGATCCACCCAAGACTCCTCCCAGGCAGCTCCTGGAGGGCTTTGACCTCTTCTTTTGCATCCTAAGGTGCCAGGTAGCAGCCCCAGACTCCTCCAAGGAAGCTACCCAAAATGGTCTTTCCTGCTTTGCAGGAAAATCTCTTCGGAGCTCCGCTTTCAGGTCCTAAAATCCCAGGTAGCAACCCCAGATTCCTCCGAGGAAGCTACCCAAAAGGTTGTTTCCTCCCTTAATGCAAAATGGCTCCTCCAGCATCCACCCAAGACTCCTCCCAGGCAGCTCCTGGAGGGCTTTGACCTCTGCTCGCGGGTCCTAATATCCCTGGCAGCAGCCCCAGACTCCTCCAAGGAAGCTACCCAAAATGGTCTTTTCTCCTTTGCAGGAAAATCTCTCCTAAGGGATCCACCCAGGACTCCTCTCAGGTCTCTGCTGCACTCTTCGGAGGTCTGCTTTCAGGTCCTAGAATCCCAGGTAGCAACCCCAGATGCCTCCGAGGAAGCTACCCAAAAGGTTGTTTCCTCCCTTAATGCAAAATCGTTCCACCAGGATCCACCCAAGACTCCTCCCAGGCAGCTCCTGGAGGGCTTTGACCTCTTCTTTCGCATCCTAAGGTGCCAGGTAGCAGCCCCAGACTCCTCCAAGGAAGCTACCCAAAATGGTCTTTTCTCCTTTGCAGGAAAATCTCTCCTAAGGGATCCACCCAGGACTCCTCTCAGGTCTCTGCTGCACTCTTCGGAGGTCTGCTTTCAGGTCCTAGAATCCCAGGTAGCAACCCCAGATTCCTCCGAGGAAGCTACCCAAAATGTTGTTTCCTCCCTTAATGCAAAATCGTTCCACCGGGATCCACCCAAGACTCCTCCCAGGCAGCTCCTGGAGGGCTTTGACCTCTTCTTTCGCATCCGAAGATCCCAGGGAGCAGCCCCAGATTCCTCCAAAGAAGCTACCCAAAATGGTCTTTCCTGCTTTGCAGGAAAATCTCTTTGGAGCTCCGCTTTCAGGTCCTAAAATCCCAGGTAGCAACCCCAGATTCCTCTGAGGAAGCTACCCAAAAGGTTGTTTCCTCCCTTAATGCAAAATGGCTCCTCCAGCATCCACCCAAGACTCCTCCCAGGCAGCTCCTGGAGGGCTTTGACCTCTGCTCGCGGGTCCTAATATCCCTGGCAGCAGCCCCAGACTCCTCCAAGGAAGCTACCCAAAATGGTCTTTCCTGCTTTGCAGGAAAATCTCTCCTAAGGCATCCACCCAGGACTCCTCTCAGGTGTCTGCTGCACTCTTCAGAGCTCTGCTTTCAAGTCCTAAAACCCCAGGTGGCAACCCCAGATTCCTCCAAAGAAGTTACCCGAAATGGTCTTTTCTCCTTTGCAGGAAAATCTCTCCTAAGGGATCCACCCAGGACTCCTCTCAGGTCTCTGCTGCACTCTTCGGAGCTCTGCTTTCAGGTCCTAGAATCCCAGGTAGCAACCCCAGATGCCTCCGAGGAAGCTACCCAAAAGGTTGTTTCCTCCCTTAATGCAAAATCGTTCCACCGGGATCCACCCAAGACTCCTCCCAGGCAGCTCCTGGAGGGCTTTGACCTCTTCTTTCGCATCCTAACGTCCCAGGTAGCAGCCCCAGATTCCTCCGAGGAAGCTACCCAAAATGGTCTTTTCTCCTTTGCAGGAAAATCTCTCCTAAGGGATCCACCCAGGACTTCTCTCAGGTCTCTGCTGCACTCTTCGGAGCTCTGCTTTCAGGTCCTACAATCCCAGGTAGCAACCCCAGATTCCTCCGAGGAAGCTACCCAAAAGGTTGTTTCCTCCCTTAATTCAAAATGGCTCCTCCAGCATCCACCCAAGACTCCTCCCAGGCAGCTCCAGGAGGGCTTTGACCTCTTCTTTCGCATCCTAACGTCGCAGGTAGCAGCCCCAGATTCCTCCGAGGAAGCTACCCAAAATGGTCTTTTCTCCTTTGCAGGAAAATCTCTCCTAAGGGATCCACCCAGGACTTCTCTCAGGTCTCTGCTGCACTCTTCGGAGCTCTGCTTTCAGGTCCTAGAATCCCAGGTAGCAACCCCAGATTCCTCCGAGGAAGCTACCCAAAAGGTTGTTTCCTCCCTTAATGCAAAATCGTTCCACCGGGATCCACCCAAGACTCCTCCCAGGCAGCTCCTGGAGGGCTTTGACCTCTTCTTTCGCATCCGAAGATCCCAGGTAGCAGCCCCAGACTCCTCCAAGGAAGCTACCCAAAATGGTCTTTCCTGCTTTGCAGGAAAATCTCTTCGGAGCTCCGCTTTCAGGTCCTAAAATCCCAGGTAGCAACCCCAGATTCCTCCGAGGAAGCTACCCAAAAGGTTGTTTCCTCCCTTAATGCAAAATGGCTCCTCCAGCATCCACCCAAGACTGCTCCCAGGCAGCTCCTGGAGGGCTTTGACCTCTGCTCGCGGGTCCTAATATCCCAGGTAGCAGCCCCACACTCCTCCAAGGAAGCTACCCAAAATGGTCTTTTCTCCTTTGCAGGAAAATCTCTCCTAAGGGATCCACCCAGGACTCCTCTCAGGTCTCTGCTGCACTCTTCGGAGCTCTGCTTTCAGGACCTAGAATCCCAGGTAGCAACCCCAGATTCCTCCGAGGAAGCTACCCAAAAGGTTGTTTCCTCCCTTATTGCAAAATGGCTCCTCCAGCATCCACCCAAGACTCCTCCCAGGCAGCTCCTGGAGGGCTTTGACCTCTTCTTTCGCATCCTAACGTCCCAGGTAGCAGCCCCAGATTCCTCTAAGGAAGCTACCCAAAATGGTCTTTTCTCCTTTGCAGGAAAATCTCTCCTAAGGGATCCACCCAGGACTCCTCTCAGGTCTCTGCTGCACTCTTTGGAGCTCTGCTTTCAGGTCCTAAAACCCCAGGTGGCAGCCCCAGATTCCTCCAAGGAAGCTACCCAAAATGGTCTTTCCTGCTTTGCAGGAAAATCTCTCCTAAGGGATCCACCCAGGACTCCTCTCAGGTCTCTGCTGCACTCTTCGGAGCTCTGCTTTCAGGTCCTAGAATCCCAGGTAGCAACCCCAGATTCCTCCGAGGAAGCTACCCAAAAGGTTGTTTCCTCCCTTAATGCAAAATCGTTCCACCGGGATCCACCCAAGGCTCCTCCCAGGCAGCTCCTGGAGGGCTTTGACCTCTTCTTTCGCATCCGAAGATCCCAGGTAGCAGCCCCAGACTCCTCCAAGGAAGCTACCCAAAATGGTCTTTCCTGCTTTGCAGGAAAATCTCTTCGGAGCTCCGCTTTCAGGTCCTAAAATCCCAGGTAGCAACCCCAGATTCCTCCGAGGAAGCTACCCAAAAGGTTGTTTCCTCCCTTAATGCAAAATGGCTCCTCCAGCATCCACCCAAGACTCCTCCCAGGCAGCTCCTGGAGGGCTTTGACCTCTGCTCGCGGGTCCTCATATCCCTGGCAGCAGCCCCACACTCCTCCAAGGAAGCTACCCAAAATGGTCTTTTCTCCTTTGCAGGAAAATCTCTCCTAAGGGATCCACCCAGGACTCCTCTCAGGTCTCTGCTGCACTCTTCGGAGCTCTGCTTTCAGGTCCTAGAATCCCAGGTAGCAACCCCAGATGCCTCCGAGGAAGCTACCCAAAAGGTTGTTTCCTCCCTTAATGCAAAATCGTTCCACCGGGATCCACCCAAGACTCCTCCCAGGCAGCTCCTGGAGGGCTTTGACCTCTTCTTTCGCATCCTAACGTCCCAGGTAGCAGCCCCAGATTCCTCTAAGGAAGCTACCCAAAATGGTCTTTTCTCCTTTGCAGGAAAATCTCTCCTAAGGGATCCACCCAGGACTTCTCTCAGGTCTCTGCTGCACTCTTCGGAGCTCTGCTTTCAGGTCCTAGAATCCCAGGTAGCAACCCCAGATTCCTCCGAGGAAGCTACCCAAAAGGTTGTTTCCTCCCTTAATTCAAAATGGCTCCTCCAGCATCCACCCAAGACTCCTCCCAGGCAGCTCCTGGAGGGCTTTGACCTCTTCTTTCGCATCCTAACGTCCCAGGTAGCAGCCCCAGATTCCTCCGAGGAAGCTACCCAAAATGGTCTTTCCTGCTTTGCAGGAAAATCTCTCCTAAGGGATCCACCCAGGACTTCTCTCAGGTCTCTGCTGCACTCTTCGGAGCTCTGCTTTCAGGTCCTACAATCCCAGGTAGCAACCCCAGATTCCTCCGAGGAAGCTACCCAAAAGGTTGTTTCCTCCCTTAATGCAAAATCGTTCCACCGGGATCCACCCAAGACTCCTCCCAGGCAGCTCCTGGAGGGCTTTGACCTCTTCTTTTGCATCCTAAGGTGCCAGGTAGCAGCCCCAGACTCCTCCAAGGAAGCTACCCAAAATGGTCTTTCCTGCTTTGCAGGAAAATCTCTTCGGAGCTCCGCTTTCAGGTCCTAAAATCCCAGGTAGCAACCCCAGATTCCTCCGAGGAAGCTACCCAAAAGGTTGTTTCCTCCCTTAATGCAAAATGGCTCCTCCAGCATCCACCCAAGACTCCTCCCAGGCAGCTCCTGGAGGGCTTTGACCTCTGCTCGCGGGTCCTAATATCCCAGGTAGCAGCCCCAGACTCCTCCAAGGAAGCTACCCAAAATGGTCTTTTCTCCTTTGCAAGAAAATCTCTCCTAAGGGATCCACCCAGGACTCCTCTCAGGTCTCTGCTGCACTCTTCGGAGCTCTGCTTTCAGGTCCTAGAATCCCAGGTAGCAACCCCAGATTCCTCCGAGGAAGCTACCCAAAAGGTTGTTTCCTCCCTTATTGCAAAATGGCTCCTCCAGCATCCACCCAAGACTCCTCCCAGGCAGCTCCTGGAGGGCTTTGACCTCTTCTTTCGCATCCTAACGTCCCAGGTAGCAGCCCCAGATTCCTCTAAGGAAGCTACCCAAAATGGTCTTTTCTCCTTTGCAGGAAAATCTCTCCTAAGGGATCCACCCAGGACTCCTCTCAGGTCTCTGCTGCACTCTTCGGAGGTCTGCTTTCAGGACATAGAATCCCAGGTAGCAACCCCAGATTCCTCCGAGGAAGCTACCCAAAAGGTTGTTTCCTCCCTTAATGCAAAATGGCTCCTCCAGCATCCACCCAAGACTCCTCCCAGGCAGCTCCAGGAGGGCTTTGACCTCTTCTTTCGCATCCTAACGTCCCAGGTAGCAGCCCCAGATTCCTCCGAGGAAGCTACCCAAAATGGTCTTTCCTGCTTTGCAGGAAAATCTCTCCTAAGGCATCCACCCAGGACTCCTCTCAGGTGTCTGCTGCACTCTTCAGAGCTCTGCTTTCAAGTCCTAAAACCCCAGGTGGCAACCCCAGATTCCTCCAAAGAAGTTACCCGAAATGGTCTTTTCTCCTTTGCAGGAAAATCTCTCCTAAGGGATCCACCCAGGACTCCTCTCAGGTCTCTGCTGCACTCTTCGGAGCTCTGCTTTCAGGTCCTAGAATCCCAGGTAGCAACCCCAGATGCCTCCGAGGAAGCTACCCAAAAGGTTGTTTCCTCCCTTAATGCAAAATCGTTCCACCGGGATCCACCCAAGACTCCTCCCAGGCAGCTCCTGGAGGGCTTTGACCTCTTCTTTCGCATCCTAACGTCCCAGGTAGCAGCCCCAGATTCCTCCGAGGAAGCTACCCAAAATGGTCTTTTCTCCTTTGCAGGAAAATCTCTCCTAAGGGATCCACCCAGGACTTCTCTCAGGTCTCTGCTGCACTCTTCGGAGCTCTGCTTTCAGGTCCTACAATCCCAGGTAGCAACCCCAGATTCCTCCGAGGAAGCTACCCAAAAGGTTGTTTCCTCCCTTAATTCAAAATGGCTCCTCCAGCATCCACCCAAGACTCCTCCCAGGCAGCTCCAGGAGGGCTTTGACCTCTTCTTTCGCATCCTAACGTCGCAGGTAGCAGCCCCAGATTCCTCCGAGGAAGCTACCCAAAATGGTCTTTTCTCCTTTGCAGGAAAATCTCTCCTAAGGGATCCACCCAGGACTTCTCTCAGGTCTCTGCTGCACTCTTCGGAGCTCTGCTTTCAGGTCCTAGAATCCCAGGTAGCAACCCCAGATTCCTCCGAGGAAGCTACCCAAAAGGTTGTTTCCTCCCTTAATGCAAAATCGTTCCACCGGGATCCACCCAAGACTCCTCCCAGGCAGCTCCTGGAGGGCTTTGACCTCTTCTTTCGCATCCGAAGATCCCAGGTAGCAGCCCCAGACTCCTCCAAGGAAGCTACCCAAAATGGTCTTTCCTGCTTTGCAGGAAAATCTCTTCGGAGCTCCGCTTTCAGGTCCTAAAATCCCAGGTAGCAACCCCAGATTCCTCCGAGGAAGCTACCCAAAAGGTTGTTTCCTCCCTTAATGCAAAATGGCTCCTCCAGCATCCACCCAAGACTGCTCCCAGGCAGCTCCTGGAGGGCTTTGACCTCTGCTCGCGGGTCCTAATATCCCAGGTAGCAGCCCCACACTCCTCCAAGGAAGCTACCCAAAATGGTCTTTTCTCCTTTGCAGGAAAATCTCTCCTAAGGGATCCACCCAGGACTCCTCTCAGGTCTCTGCTGCACTCTTCGGAGCTCTGCTTTCAGGACCTAGAATCCCAGGTAGCAACCCCAGATTCCTCCGAGGAAGCTACCCAAAAGGTTGTTTCCTCCCTTATTGCAAAATGGCTCCTCCAGCATCCACCCAAGACTCCTCCCAGGCAGCTCCTGGAGGGCTTTGACCTCTTCTTTCGCATCCTAACGTCCCAGGTAGCAGCCCCAGATTCCTCTAAGGAAGCTACCCAAAATGGTCTTTTCTCCTTTGCAGGAAAATCTCTCCTAAGGGATCCACCCAGGACTCCTCTCAGGTCTCTGCTGCACTCTTTGGAGCTCTGCTTTCAGGTCCTAAAACCCCAGGTGGCAGCCCCAGATTCCTCCAAGGAAGCTACCCAAAATGGTCTTTCCTGCTTTGCAGGAAAATCTCTCCTAAGGGATCCACCCAGGACTCCTCTCAGGTCTCTGCTGCACTCTTCGGAGCTCTGCTTTCAGGTCCTAGAATCCCAGGTAGCAACCCCAGATTCCTCCGAGGAAGCTACCCAAAAGGTTGTTTCCTCCCTTAATGCAAAATCGTTCCACCGGGATCCACCCAAGGCTCCTCCCAGGCAGCTCCTGGAGGGCTTTGACCTCTTCTTTCGCATCCGAAGATCCCAGGTAGCAGCCCCAGACTCCTCCAAGGAAGCTACCCAAAATGGTCTTTCCTGCTTTGCAGGAAAATCTCTTCGGAGCTCCGCTTTCAGGTCCTAAAATCCCAGGTAGCAACCCCAGATTCCTCCGAGGAAGCTACCCAAAAGGTTGTTTCCTCCCTTAATGCAAAATGGCTCCTCCAGCATCCACCCAAGACTCCTCCCAGGCAGCTCCTGGAGGGCTTTGACCTCTGCTCGCGGGTCCTCATATCCCTGGCAGCAGCCCCACACTCCTCCAAGGAAGCTACCCAAAATGGTCTTTTCTCCTTTGCAGGAAAATCTCTCCTAAGGGATCCACCCAGGACTCCTCTCAGGTCTCTGCTGCACTCTTCGGAGCTCTGCTTTCAGGTCCTAGAATCCCAGGTATCAACCCCAGATTCCTCCGAGGAAGCTACCCAAAAGGTTGTTTCCTCCCTTATTGCAAAATGGCTCCTCCAGCATCCACCCAAGACTCCTCCCAGGCAGCTCCTGGAGGGCTTTGACCTCTTCTTTCGCATCCTAACGTCCCAGGTAGCAGCCCCAGATTCCTCTAAGGAAGCTACCCAAAATGGTCTTTTCTCCTTTGCAGGAAAATCTCTCCTAAGGGATCCACCCAGGACTTCTCTCAGGTCTCTGCTGCACTCTTCGGAGCTCTGCTTTCAGGTCCTAGAATCCCAGGTAGCAACCCCAGATTCCTCCGAGGAAGCTACCCAAAAGGTTGTTTCCTCCCTTAATTCAAAATGGCTCCTCCAGCATCCACCCAAGACTCCTCCCAGGCAGCTCCTGGAGGGCTTTGACCTCTTCTTTCGCATCCTAACGTCCCAGGTAGCAGCCCCAGATTCCTCCGAGGAAGCTACCCAAAATGGTCTTTTCTCCTTTGCAGGAAAATCTCTCCTAAGGGATCCACCCAGGACTTCTCTCAGGTCTCTGCTGCACTCTTCGGAGCTCTGCTTTCAGGTCCTACAATCCCAGGTAGCAACCCCAGATTCCTCCGAGGAAGCTACCCAAAAGGTTGTTTCCTCCCTTAATGCAAAATCGTTCCACCGGGATCCACCCAAGACTCCTCCCAGGCAGCTCCTGGAGGGCTTTGACCTCTTCTTTCGCATCCGAAGATCCCAGGTAGCAGCCCCAGACTCCTCCAAGGAAGCTACCCAAAATGGTCTTTCCTGCTTTGCAGGAAAATCTCTTCGGAGCTCCGCTTTCAGGTCCTAAAATCCCAGGTAGCAACCCCAGATTCCTCCGAGGAAGCTACCCAAAAGGTTGTTTCCTCCCTTAATGCAAAATGGCTCCTCCAGCATCCACCCAAGACTGCTCCCAGGCAGCTCCTGGAGGGCTTTGACCTCTGCTCGCGGGTCCTAATATCCCAGGTAGCAGCCCCACACTCCTCCAAGGAAGCTACCCAAAATGGTCTTTTCTCCTTTGCAGGAAAATCTCTCCTAAGGGATCCACCCAGGACTCCTCTCAGGTCTCTGCTGCACTCTTCGGAGCTCTGCTTTCAGGACCTAGAATCCCAGGTAGCAACCCCAGATTCCTCCGAGGAAGCTACCCAAAAGGTTGTTTCCTCCCTTATTGCAAAATGGCTCCTCCAGCATCCACCCAAGACTCCTCCCAGGCAGCTCCTGGAGGGCTTTGACCTCTTCTTTCGCATCCTAACGTCCCAGGTAGCAGCCCCAGATTCCTCTAAGGAAGCTACCCAAAATGGTCTTTTCTCCTTTGCAGGAAAATCTCTCCTAAGGGATCCACCCAGGACTTCTCTCAGGTCTCTGCTGCACTCTTCGGAGCTCTGCTTTCAGGTCCTAGAATCCCAGGTAGCAACCCCAGATTCCTCCGAGGAAGCTACCCAAAAGGTTGTTTCCTCCCTTAATTCAAAATGGCTCCTCCAGCATCCACCCAAGACTCCTCCCAGGCAGCTCCAGGAGGGCTTTGACCTCTTCTTTCGCATCCTAACGTCCCAGGTAGCAGCCCCAGATTCCTCCGAGGAAGCTACCCAAAATGGTCTTTCCTGCTTTGCAGGAAAATCTCTCCTAAGGGATCCACACAGGACTTCTCTCAGGTCTCTGCTGCACTCTTCAGAGCTCTGCTTTCAGGTCCTAGAATCCCAGGTAGCAACCCCAGATTCCTCCGAGGAAGCTACCCAAAAGGTTGTTTCCTCCCTTAATGCAAAATCGTTCCACCGGGATCCACCCAAGACTCCTCCCAGGCAGCTCCTGGAGGGCTTTGACCTCTTCTTTCGCATCCGAAGATCCCAGGTAGCAGCCCCAGACTCCTCCAAGGAAGCTACCCAAAATGGTCTTTCCTGCTTTGCAGGAAAATCTCTTCGGAGCTCCGCTTTCAGGTCCTAAAATCCCAGGTAGCAACCCCAGATTCCTCCGAGGAAGCTACCCAAAAGGTTGTTTCCTCCCTTAATGCAAAATGGCTCCTCCAGCATCCACCCAAGACTCCTCCCAGGCAGCTCCTGGAGGGCTTTGACCTCTGCTCGCGGGTCCTAATATCCCTGGCAGCAGCCCCAAATTCCTTCAAGGAAGCTACCCAAAATGGTCTTTTCTCCTTTGCAGGAAAATCTCTCCTAAGGGATCCACCCAGGACTCCTCTCAGGTCTCTGCTGCACTCTTCGGAGGTCTGCTTTCAGGACCTAGAATCCCAGGTAGCAACCCCAGATTCCTCCGAGGAAGCTACCCAAAAGGTTGTTTCCTCCCTTAATGCAAAATGGCTCCTCCAGCATCCACCCAAGACTCCTCCCAGGCAGCTCCAGGAGGGCTTTGACCTCTTCTTTCGCATCCTAACGTCCCAGGTAGCAGCCCCAGATTCCTCCGAGGAAGCTACCCAAAATGGTCTTTCCTGCTTTGCAGGAAAATCTCTCCTAAGGCATCCACCCAGGACTCCTCTCAGGTGTCTGCTGCACTCTTCAGAGCTCTGCTTTCAAGTCCTAAAACCCCAGGTGGCAACCGCAGATTCCTCCAAAGAAGTTACCCGAAATGGTCTTTTCTCCTTTGCAGGAAAATCTCTCCTAAGGGATCCACCCAGGACTCCTCTCAGGTCTCTGCTGCACTCTTCGGAGCTCTGCTTTCAGGTCCTAGAATCCCAGGTAGCAACCCCAGATGCCTCCGAGGAAGCTACCCAAAAGGTTGTTTCCTCCCTTAATGCAAAATCGTTCCACCGGGATCCACCCAAGACTCCTCCCAGGCAGCTCCTGGAGGGCTTTGACCTCTTCTTTCGCATCCTAACGTCCCAGGTAGCAGCCCCAGATTCCTCTAAGGAAGCTACCCAAAATGGTCTTTTCTCCTTTGCAGGAAAATCTCTCCTAAGGGATCCACCCAGGACTTCTCTCAGGTCTCTGCTGCACTCTTCGGAGCTCTGCTTTCAGGTCCTAGAATCCCAGGTAGCAACCCCAGATTCCTCCGAGGAAGCTACCCAAAAGGTTGTTTCCTCCCTTAATTCAAAATGGCTCCTCCAGCATCCACCCAAGACTCCTCCCAGGCAGCTCCAGGAGGGCTTTGACCTCTTCTTTCGCATCCTAACGTCGCAGGTAGCAGCCCCAGATTCCTCCGAGGAAGCTACCCAAAATGGTCTTTTCTCCTTTGCAGGAAAATCTCTCCTAAGGGATCCACCCAGGACTTCTCTCAGGTCTCTGCTGCACTCTTCGGAGCTCTGCTTTCAGGTCCTAGAATCCCAGGTAGCAACCCCAGATTCCTCCGAGGAAGCTACCCAAAAGGTTGTTTCCTCCCTTAATGCAAAATCGTTCCACCGGGATCCACCCAAGACTCCTCCCAGGCAGCTCCTGGAGGGCTTTGACCTCTTCTTTCGCATCCGAAGATCCCAGGTAGCAGCCCCAGACTCCTCCAAGGAAGCTACCCAAAATGGTCTTTCCTGCTTTGCAGGAAAATCTCTTTGGAGCTCCGCTTTCAGGTCCTAAAATCCCAGGTAGCAACCCCAGATTCCTCCGAGGAAGCTACCCAAAAGGTTGTTTCCTCCCTTAATGCAAAATGGCTCCTCCAGCATCCACCCAAGACTGCTCCCAGGCAGCTCCTGGAGGGCTTTGACCTCTGCTCGCGGGTCCTAATATCCCAGGTAGCAGCCCCACACTCCTCCAAGGAAGCTACCCAAAATGGTCTTTTCTCCTTTGCAGGAAAATCTCTCCTAAGGGATCCACCCAGGACTCCTCTCAGGTCTCTGCTGCACTCTTCGGAGCTCTGCTTTCAGGACCTAGAATCCCAGGTAGCAACCCCAGATTCCTCCGAGGAAGCTACCCAAAAGGTTGTTTCCTCCCTTATTGCAAAATGGCTCCTCCAGCATCCACCCAAGACTCCTCCCAGGCAGCTCCTGGAGGGCTTTGACCTCTTCTTTCGCATCCTAACGTCCCAGGTAGCAGCCCCAGATTCCTCTAAGGAAGCTACCCAAAATGGTCTTTTCTCCTTTGCAGGAAAATCTCTCCTAAGGGATCCACCCAGGACTCCTCTCAGGTCTCTGCTGCACTCTTTGGAGCTCTGCTTTCAGGTCCTAAAACCCCAGGTGGCAGCCCCAGATTCCTCCAAGGAAGCTACCCAAAATGGTCTTTCCTGCTTTGCAGGAAAATCTCTCCTAAGGGATCCACCCAGGACTCCTCTCAGGTCTCTGCTGCACTCTTCGGAGCTCTGCTTTCAGGTCCTAGAATCCCAGGTAGCAACCCCAGATTCCTCCGAGGAAGCTACCCAAAAGGTTGTTTCCTCCCTTAATGCAAAATCGTTCCACCGGGATCCACCCAAGGCTCCTCCCAGGCAGCTCCTGGAGGGCTTTGACCTCTTCTTTCGCATCCGAAGATCCCAGGTAGCAGCCCCAGACTCCTCCAAGGAAGCTACCCAAAATGGTCTTTCCTGCTTTGCAGGAAAATCTCTTCGGAGCTCCGCTTTCAGGTCCTAAAATCCCAGGTAGCAACCCCAGATTCCTCCGAGGAAGCTACCCAAAAGGTTGTTTCCTCCCTTAATGCAAAATGGCTCCTCCAGCATCCACCCAAGACTCCTCCCAGGCAGCTCCTGGAGGGCTTTGACCTCTGCTCGCGGGTCCTCATATCCCTGGCAGCAGCCCCACACTCCTCCAAGGAAGCTACCCAAAATGGTCTTTTCTCCTTTGCAGGAAAATCTCTCCTAAGGGATCCACCCAGGACTCCTCTCAGGTCTCTGCTGCACTCTTCGGAGCTCTGCTTTCAGGTCCTAGAATCCCAGGTAGCAACCCCAGATTCCTCCGAGGAAGCTACCCAAAAGGTTGTTTCCTCCCTTATTGCAAAATGGCTCCTCCAGCATCCACCCAAGACTCCTCCCAGGCAGCTCCTGGAGGGCTTTGACCTCTTCTTTCGCATCCTAACGTCCCAGGTAGCAGCCCCAGATTCCTCTAAGGAAGCTACCCAAAATGGTCTTTTCTCCTTTGCAGGAAAATCTCTCCTAAGGGATCCACCCAGGACTTCTCTCAGGTCTCTGCTGCACTCTTCGGAGCTCTGCTTTCAGGTCCTAGAATCCCAGGTAGCAACCCCAGATTCCTCCGAGGAAGCTACCCAAAAGGTTGTTTCCTCCCTTAATTCAAAATGGCTCCTCCAGCATCCACCCAAGACTCCTCCCAGGCAGCTCCTGGAGGGCTTTGACCTCTTCTTTCGCATCCTAACGTCCCAGGTAGCAGCCCCAGATTCCTCCGAGGAAGCTACCCAAAATGGTCTTTCCTGCTTTGCAGGAAAATCTCTCCTAAGGGATCCACCCAGGACTTCTCTCAGGTCTCTGCTGCACTCTTCGGAGCTCTGCTTTCAGGTCCTACAATCCCAGGTAGCAACCCCAGATTCCTCCGAGGAAGCTACCCAAAAGGTTGTTTCCTCCCTTAATGCAAAATCATTCCACCGGGATCCACCCAAGACTCCTCCCAGGCAGCTCCTGGAGGGCTTTGACCTCTTCTTTTGCATCCGAAGATCCCAGGTAGCAGCCCCAGACTCCTCCAAGGAAGCTACCCAAAATGGTCTTTCCTGCTTTGCAGGAAAATCTCTTCGGAGCTCCGCTTTCAGGTCCTAAAATCCCAGGTAGCAACCCCAGATTCCTCCGAGGAAGCTACCCAAAAGGTTGTTTCCTCCCTTAATGCAAAATGGCTCCTCCAGCATCCACCCAAGACTGCTCCCAGGCAGCTCCTGGAGGGCTTTGACCTCTGCTCGCGGGTCCTAATATCCCAGGTAGCAGCCCCAGACTCCTCCAAGGAAGCTACCCAAAATGGTCTTTTCTCCTTTGCACGAAAATCTCTCCTAAGGGATCCACCCAGGACTCCTCTCAGGTCTCTGCTGCACTCTTCGGAGCTCTGCTTTCAGGTCCTAGAATCCCAGGTAGCAACCCCAGATTCCTCCGAGGAAGCTACCCAAAAGGTTGTTTCCTCCCTTATTGCAAAATGGCTCCTCCAGCATCCACCCAAGACTCCTCCCAGGCAGCTCCTGGAGGGCTTTGACCTCTTCTTTCGCATCCTAACGTCGCAGGTAGCAGCCCCAGATTCCTCCGAGGAAGCTACCCAAAATGGTCTTTCCTGCTTTGCAGGAAAATCTCTCCTAAGGGATCCACCCAGGACTCCTCTCAGGTCTCTGCTGCACTCTTTGGAGCTCTGCTTTCAGGTCCTAAAACCCCAGGTGGCAGCCCCAGATTCCTCCAAGGAAGCTACCCAATATGGTCTTTTCTCCTTTGCAGGAAAATCTCTCCTAAGGGATCCACCCAGGACTCCTCTCAGGTCTCTGCTGCACTCTTCGGAGCTCTGCTTTCAGGACCTAGAATCCCAGGTAGCAACCCCAGATTCCTCCGAGGAAGCTACCCAAAAGGTTGTTTCCTCCCTTAATGCAAAATCGTTCCACCGGGATCCACCCAAGACTCCTCCCAGGCAGCTCCTGGAGGGCTTTGACCTCTTCTTTTGCATCCTAAGGTGCCAGGTAGCAGCCCCAGACTCCTCCAAGGAAGCTACCCAAAATGGTCTTTCCTGCTTTGCAGGAAAATCTCTTCGGAGCTCCGCTTTCAGGTCCTAAAATCCCAGGTAGCAGCCCCAGATTCCTCCGAGGAAGCTACCCAAAAGGTTGTTTCCTCCCTTAATGCAAAATGGCTCCTCCAGCATCCACCCAAGACTCCTCCCAGGCAGCTCCTGGAGGGCTTTGACCTCTGCTCGCGGGTCCTAATATCCCTGGCAGCAGCCCCACACTCCTCCAAGGAAGCTACCCAAAATGGTCTTTTCTCCTTTGCAGGAAAATCTCTCCTAAGGGATCCACCCAGGACTCCTCTCAGGTCTCTGCTGCACTCTTCGGAGCTCTGCTTTCAGGTCCTAGAATCCCAGGTAGCAACCCCAGATGCCTCCGAGGAAGCTACCCAAAAGGTTGTTTCCTCCCTTAATGCAAAATCGTTCCACCGGGATCCACCCAAGACTCCTCCCAGGCAGCTCCTGGAGGGCTTTGACCTCTTCTTTCGCATCCTAACGTCCCAGGTAGCAGCCCCAGATTCCTCTAAGGAAGCTACCCAAAATGGTCTTTTCTCCTTTGCAGGAAAATCTCTCCTAAGGGATCCACCCAGGACTTCTCTCAGGTCTCTGCTGCACTCTTCGGAGCTCTGCTTTCAGGTCCTAGAATCCCAGGTAGCAACCCCAGATTCCTCCGAGGAAGCTACCCAAAAGGTTGTTTCCTCCCTTAATTCAAAATGGCTCCTCCAGCATCCACCCAAGACTCCTCCCAGGCAGCTCCAGGAGGGCTTTGACCTCTGCTCGCGCGTCCTAATATCCCTGGCAGCAGCCCCAGATTCCTCCGAGGAAGCTACCCAAAATGGTCTTTTCTCCTTTGCAGGAAAATCTCTCCTAAGGGATCCACCCAGGACTTCTCTCAGGTCTCTGCTGCACTCTTCGGAGCTCTGCTTTCAGGTCCTAGAATCCCAGGTAGCAACCCCAGATTCCTCCGAGGAAGCTACCCAAAAGGTTGTTTCCTCCCTTAATGCAAAATCGTTCCACCGGGATCCACCCAAGACTCCTCCCAGGCAGCTCCTGGAGGGCTTTGACCTCTTCTTTCGCATCCGAAGATCCCAGGTAGCAGCCCCAGACTCCTCCAAGGAAGCTACCCAAAATGGTCTTTCCTGCTTTGCAGGAAAATCTCTTTGGAGCTCCGCTTTCAGGTCCTAAAATCCCAGGTAGCAACCCCAGATTCCTCCGAGGAAGCTACCCAAAAGGTTGTTTCCTCCCTTAATGCAAAATGGCTCCTCCAGCATCCACCCAAGACTGCTCCCAGGCAGCTCCTGGAGGGCTTTGACCTCTGCTCGCGGGTCCTAATATCCCAGGTAGCAGCCCCAGACTCCACCAAGGAAGCTACCCAAAATGGTCTTTTCTCCTTTGCACGAAAATCTCTCCTAAGGGATCCACCCAGGACTCCTCTCAGGTCTCTGCTGCACTCTTCGGAGCTCTGCTTTCAGGTCCTAGAATCCCAGGTAGCAACCCCAGATGCCTCCGAGGAAGCTACCCAAAAGGTTGTTTCCTCCCTTAATGCAAAATCGTTCCACCGGGATCCACCCAAGACTCCTCCCAGGCAGCTCCTGGAGGGCTTTGACCTCTTCTTTCGCATCCTAACGTCCCAGGTAGCAGCCCCAGATTCCTCTAAGGAAGCTACCCAAAATGGTCTTTTCTCCTTTGCAGGAAAATCTCTCCTAAGGGATCCACCCAGGACTTCTCTCAGGTCTCTGCTGCACTCTTCGGAGCTCTGCTTTCAGGTCCTAGAATCCCAGGTAGCAACCCCAGATTCCTCCGAGGAAGCTACCCAAAAGGTTGTTTCCTCCCTTAATTCAAAATGGCTCCTCCAGCATCCACCCAAGACTCCTCCCAGGCAGCTCCTGGAGGGCTTTGACCTCTTCTTTCGCATCCTAACGTCCCAGGTAGCAGCCCCAGATTCCTCCGAGGAAGCTACCCAAAATGGTCTTTCCTGCTTTGCAGGAAAATCTCTCCTAAGGGATCCACCCAGGACTTCTCTCAGGTCTCTGCTGCACTCTTCGGAGCTCTGCTTTCAGGTCCTACAATCCCAGGTAGCAACCCCAGATTCCTCCGAGGAAGCTACCCAAAAGGTTGTTTCCTCCCTTAATGCAAAATCGTTCCACCGGGATCCACCCAAGACTCCTCCCAGGCAGCTCCTGGAGGGCTTTGACCTCTTCTTTTGCATCCTAAGGTGCCAGGTAGCAGCCCCAGACTCCTCCAAGGAAGCTACCCAAAATGGTCTTTCCTGCTTTGCAGGAAAATCTCTTCGGAGCTCCGCTTTCAGGTCCTAAAATCCCAGGTAGCAACCCCAGATTCCTCCGAGGAAGCTACCCAAAAGGTTGTTTCCTCCCTTAATGCAAAATGGCTCCTCCAGCATCCACCCAAGACTGCTCCCAGGCAGCTCCTGGAGGGCTTTGACCTCTGCTCGCGGGTCCTAATATCCCAGGTAGCAGCCCCAGACTCCTCCAAGGAAGCTACCCAAAATGGTCTTTTCTCCTTTGCACGAAAATCTCTCCTAAGGGATCCACCCAGGACTCCTCTCAGGTCTCTGCTGCACTCTTCGGAGCTCTGCTTTCAGGTCCTAGAATCCCAGGTAGCAACCCCAGATTCCTCCGAGGAAGCTACCCAAAAGGTTGTTTCCTCCCTTATTGCAAAATGGCTCCTCCAGCATCCACCCAAGACTCCTCCCAGGCAGCTCCTGGAGGGCTTTGACCTCTTCTTTCGCATCCTAACGTCGCAGGTAGCAGCCCCAGATTCCTCCGAGGAAGCTACCCAAAATGGTCTTTCCTGCTTTGCAGGAAAATCTCTCCTAAGGGATCCACCCAGGACTCCTCTCAGGTCTCTGCTGCACTCTTTGGAGCTCTGCTTTCAGGTCCTAAAACCCCAGGTGGCAGCCCCAGATTCCTCCAAGGAAGCTACCCAATATGGTCTTTTCTCCTTTGCAGGAAAATCTCTCCTAAGGGATCCACCCAGGACTCCTCTCAGGTCTCTGCTGCACTCTTCGGAGCTCTGCTTTCAGGACCTAGAATCCCAGGTAGCAACCCCAGATTCCTCCGAGGAAGCTACCCAAAAGGTTGTTTCCTCCCTTAATGCAAAATCGTTCCACCGGGATCCACCCAAGACTCCTCCCAGGCAGCTCCTGGAGGGCTTTGACCTCTTCTTTTGCATCCTAAGGTGCCAGGTAGCAGCCCCAGACTCCTCCAAGGAAGCTACCCAAAATGGTCTTTCCTGCTTTGCAGGAAAATCTCTTCGGAGCTCCGCTTTCAGGTCCTAAAATCCCAGGTAGCAGCCCCAGATTCCTCCGAGGAAGCTACCCAAAAGGTTGTTTCCTCCCTTAATGCAAAATGGCTCCTCCAGCATCCACCCAAGACTCCTCCCAGGCAGCTCCTGGAGGGCTTTGACCTCTGCTCGCGGGTCCTCATGTCCCTTGCAGCAGCCCCACACTCCTCCAAGGAAGCTACCCAAAATGGTCTTTTCTCCTTTGCAGGAAAATCTCTCCTAAGGGATCCACCCAGGACTCCTCTCAGGTCTCTGCTGCACTCTTCGGAGCTCTGCTTTCAGGTCCTAGAATCCCAGGTAGCAACCCCAGATGCCTCCGAGGAAGCTACCCAAAAGGTTGTTTCCTCCCTTAATGCAAAATCGTTCCACCGGGATCCACCCAAGACTCCTCCCAGGCAGCTCCTGGAGGGCTTTGACCTCTTCTTTCGCATCCTAACGTCCCAGGTAGCAGCCCCAGATTCCTCTAAGGAAGCTACCCAAAATGGTCTTTTCTCCTTTGCAGGAAAATCTCTCCTAAGGGATCCACCCAGGACTTCTCTCAGGTCTCTGCTGCACTCTTCGGAGCTCTGCTTTCAGGTCCTAGAATCCCAGGTAGCAACCCCAGATTCCTCCGAGGAAGCTACCCAAAATGTTGTTTCCTCCCTTAATTCAAAATGGCTCCTCCAGCATCCACCCAAGACTCCTCCCAGGCAGCTCCAGGAGGGCTTTGACCTCTGCTCGCGCGTCCTAATATCCCTGGCAGCAGCCCCAGATTCCTCCGAGGAAGCTACCCAAAATGGTCTTTTCTCCTTTGCAGGAAAATCTCTCCTAAGGGATCCACCCAGGACTTCTCTCAGGTCTCTGCTGCACTCTTCGGAGCTCTGCTTTCAGGTCCTAGAATCCCAGGTAGCAACCCCAGATTCCTCCGAGGAAGCTACCCAAAAGGTTGTTTCCTCCCTTAATGCAAAATCGTTCCACCGGGATCCACCCAAGACTCCTCCCAGGCAGCTCCTGGAGGGCTTTGACCTCTTCTTTCGCATCCGAAGATCCCAGGTAGCAGCCCCAGACTCCTCCAAGGAAGCTACCCAAAATGGTCTTTCCTGCTTTGCAGGAAAATCTCTTTGGAGCTCCGCTTTCAGGTCCTAAAATCCCAGGTAGCAACCCCAGATTCCTCCGAGGAAGCTACCCAAAAGGTTGTTTCCTCCCTTAATGCAAAATGGCTCCTCCAGCATCCACCCAAGACTGCTCCCAGGCAGCTCCTGGAGGGCTTTGACCTCTGCTCGCGGGTCCTAATATCCCAGGTAGCAGCCCCACACTCCTCCAAGGAAGCTACCCAAAATGGTCTTTTCTCCTTTGCAGGAAAATCTCTCCTAAGGGATCCACCCAGGACTCCTCTCAGGTCTCTGCTGCAGTCTTCGGAGGTCTGCTTTCAGGACCTAGAATCCCAGGTAGCAACCACAGATTCCTCCGAGGAAGCTACCCAAAAGGTTGTTTCCTCCCTTATTGCAAAATGGCTCCTCCAGCATCCACCCAAGACTCCTCCCAGGCAGCTCCTGGAGGGCTTTGACCTCTTCTTTCGCATCCTAACGTCCCAGGTAGCAGCCCCAGATTCCTCCGAGGAAGCTACCCAAAATGGTCTTTCCTGCTTTGCAGGAAAATCTCTCCTAAGGCATCCACCCAGGACTCCTCTCAGGTGTCTGCTGCACTCTTCAGAGCTCTGCTTTCAAGTCCTAAAACCCCAGGTGGCAACCCCAGATTCCTCCAAGGAAGCTACCCAAAATGGTCTTTTCTCCTTTGCAGGAAAATCTCTCCTAAGGGATCCACCCAGGACTCCTCTCAGGTCTCTGCTGCACTCTTCGGAGCTCTGCTTTCAGGTCCTAGAATCCCAGGTAGCAACCCCAGATGCCTCCGAGGAAGCTACCCAAAAGGTTGTTTCCTCCCTTAATGCAAAATCGTTCCACCGGGATCCACCCAAGACTCCTCCCAGGCAGCTCCTGGAGGGCTTTGACCTCTTCTTTCGCATCCTAACGTCCCAGGTAGCAGCCCTAGATTCCTCTAAGGAAGCTACCCAAAATGGTCTTTTCTCCTTTGCAGGAAAATCTCTCCTAAGGGATCCACCCAGGACTTCTCTCAGGTCTCTGCTGCACTCTTCGGAGCTCTGCTTTCAGGTCCTAGAATCCCAGGTAGCAACCCCAGATTCCTCCGAGGAAGCTACCCAAAAGGTTGTTTCCTCCCTTAATTCAAAATGGCTCCTCCAGCATCCACCCAAGACTCCTCCCAGGCAGCTCCAGGAGGGCTTTGACCTCTTCTTTCGCATCCTAACGTCGCAGGTAGCAGCCCCAGATTCCTCCGAGGAAGCTACCCAAAATGGTCTTTTCTCCTTTGCAGGAAAATCTCTCCTAAGGGATCCACCCAGGACTTCTCTCAGGTCTCTGCTGCACTCTTCGGAGCTCTGCTTTCAGGTCCTAGAATCCCAGGTAGCAACCCCAGATTCCTCCGAGGAAGCTACCCAAAAGGTTGTTTCCTCCCTTAATGCAAAATCGTTCCACCGGGATCCACCCAAGACTCCTCCCAGGCAGCTCCTGGAGGGCTTTGACCTCTTCTTTCGCATCCTAAGGTGCCAGGTAGCAGCCCCAGACTCCTCCAAGGAAGCTACCCAAAATGGTCTTTCCTGCTTTGCAGGAAAATCTCTTCGGAGCTCCGCTTTCAGGTCCTAAAATCCCAGGTAGCAACCCCAGATTCCTCCGAGGAAGCTACCCAAAAGGTTGTTTCCTCCCTTAATGCAAAATGGCTCCTCCAGCATCCACCCAAGACTGCTCCCAGGCAGCTCCTGGAGGGCTTTGACCTCTGCTCGCGGGTCCTAATATCCCAGGTAGCAGCCCCACACTCCTCCAAGGAAGCTACCCAAAATGGTCTTTTCTCCTTTGCAGGAAAATCTCTCCTAAGGGATCCACCCAGGACTCCTCTCAGGTCTCTGCTGCACTCTTCGGAGCTCTGCTTTCAGGACCTAGAATCCCAGGTAGCAACCCCAGATTCCTCCGAGGAAGCTACCCAAAAGGTTGTTTCCTCCCTTATTGCAAAATGGCTCCTCCAGCATCCACCCAAGACTCCTCCCAGGCAGCTCCTGGAGGGCTTTGACCTCTTCTTTCGCATCCTAACGTCCCAGGTAGCAGCCCCAGATTCCTCTAAGGAAGCTACCCAAAATGGTCTTTTCTCCTTTGCAGGAAAATCTCTCCTAAGGGATCCACCCAGGACTCCTCTCAGGTCTCTGCTGCACTCTTTGGAGCTCTGCTTTCAGGTCCTAAAACCCCAGGTGGCAGCCCCAGATTCCTCCGAGGAAGCTACCCAAAAGGTTGTTTCCTCCCTTAATGCAAAATCGTTCCACCGGGATCCACCCAAGGCTCCTCCCAGGCAGCTCCTGGAGGGCTTTGACCTCTTCTTTCGCATCCGAAGATCCCAGGTAGCAGCCCCAGACTCCTCCAAGGAAGCTACCCAAAATGGTCTTTCCTGCTTTGCAGGAAAATCTCTTCGGAGCTCCGCTTTCAGGTCCTAAAATCCCAGGTAGCAACCCCAGATTCCTCCGAGGAAGCTACCCAAAAGGTTGTTTCCTCCCTTAATGCAAAATGGCTCCTCCAGCATCCACCCAAGACTGCTCCCAGGCAGCTCCTGGAGGGCTTTGACCTCTGCTCGCGGGTCCTCATATCCCTGGCAGCAGCCCCACACTCCTCCAAGGAAGCTACCCAAAATGGTCTTTTCTCCTTTGCAGGAAAATCTCTCCTAAGGGATCCACCCAGGACTCCTCTCAGGTCTCTGCTGCACTCTTCGGAGCTCTGCTTTCAGGTCCTAGAATCCCAGGTAGCAACCCCAGATTCCTCCGAGGAAGCTACCCAAAAGGTTGTTTCCTCCCTTAATGCAAAATCGTTCCACCGGGATCCACCCAAGACTCCTCCCAGGCAGCTCCTGGAGGGCTTTGACCTCTTCTTTCGCATCCTAACGTCCCAGGTAGCAGCCCCAGATTCCTCTAAGGAAGCTACCCAAAATGGTCTTTTCTCCTTTGCAGGAAAATCTCTCCTAAGGGATCCACCCAGGACTTCTCTCAGGTCTCTGCTGCACTCTTCGGAGCTCTGCTTTCAGGTCCTAGAATCCCAGGTAGCAACCCCAGATTCCTCCGAGGAAGCTACCCAAAAGGTTGTTTCCTCCCTTAATTCAAAATGGCTCCTCCAGCATCCACCCAAGACTCCTCCCAGGCAGCTCCTGGAGGGCTTTGACCTCTTCTTTCGCATCCTAACGTCGCAGGTAGCAGCCCCAGATTCCTCCGAGGAAGCTACCCAAAATGGTCTTTTCTCCTTTGCAGGAAAATCTCTCCTAAGGGATCCACCCAGGACTTCTCTCAGGTCTCTGCTGCACTCTTCGGAGCTCTGCTTTCAGGTCCTAGAATCCCAGGTAGCAACCCCAGATTCCTCCGGGGAAGCTACCCAAAAGGTTGTTTCCTCCCTTAATGCAAAATCGTTCCACCGGGATCCACCCAAGACTCCTCCCAGGCAGCTCCTGGAGGGCTTTGACCTCTTCTTTTGCATCCTAAGGTGCCAGGTAGCAGCCCCAGACTCCTCCAAGGAAGCTACCCAAAATGGTCTTTCCTGCTTTGCAGGAAAATCTCTTCGGAGCTCCGCTTTCAGGTCCTAAAATCCCAGGTAGCAGCCCCAGATTCCTCCGAGGAAGCTACCCAAAAGGTTGTTTCCTCCCTTAATGCAAAATGGCTCCTCCAGCATCCACCCAAGACTCCTCCCAGGCAGCTCCTGGAGGGCTTTGACCTCTGCTCGCGGGTCCTCATGTCCCTTGCAGCAGCCCCACACTCCTCCAAGGAAGCTACCCAAAATGGTCTTTTCTCCTTTGCAGGAAAATCTCTCCTAAGGGATCCACCCAGGACTCCTCTCAGGTCTCTGCTGCACTCTTCGGAGCTCTGCTTTCAGGTCCTAGAATCCCAGGTAGCAACCCCAGATGCCTCCGAGGAAGCTACCCAAAAGGTTGTTTCCTCCCTTAATGCAAAATCGTTCCACCGGGATCCACCCAAGACTCCTCCCAGGCAGCTCCTGGAGGGCTTTGACCTCTTCTTTCGCATCCTAACGTCCCAGGTAGCAGCCCCAGATTCCTCTAAGGAAGCTACCCAAAATGGTCTTTTCTCCTTTGCAGGAAAATCTCTCCTAAGGGATCCACCCAGGACTTCTCTCAGGTCTCTGCTGCACTCTTCGGAGCTCTGCTTTCAGGTCCTAGAATCCCAGGTAGCAACCCCAGATTCCTCCGAGGAAGCTACCCAAAATGTTGTTTCCTCCCTTAATTCAAAATGGCTCCTCCAGCATCCACCCAAGACTCCTCCCAGGCAGCTCCAGGAGGGCTTTGACCTCTGCTCGCGCGTCCTAATATCCCTGGCAGCAGCCCCAGATTCCTCCGAGGAAGCTACCCAAAATGGTCTTTTCTCCTTTGCAGGAAAATCTCTCCTAAGGGATCCACCCAGGACTTCTCTCAGGTCTCTGCTGCACTCTTCGGAGCTCTGCTTTCAGGTCCTAGAATCCCAGGTAGCAACCCCAGATTCCTCCGAGGAAGCTACCCAAAAGGTTGTTTCCTCCCTTAATGCAAAATCGTTCCACCGGGATCCACCCAAGACTCCTCCCAGGCAGCTCCTGGAGGGCTTTGACCTCTTCTTTCGCATCCGAAGATCCCAGGTAGCAGCCCCAGACTCCTCCAAGGAAGCTACCCAAAATGGTCTTTCCTGCTTTGCAGGAAAATCTCTTTGGAGCTCCGCTTTCAGGTCCTAAAATCCCAGGTAGCAACCCCAGATTCCTCCGAGGAAGCTACCCAAAAGGTTGTTTCCTCCCTTAATGCAAAATGGCTCCTCCAGCATCCACCCAAGACTGCTCCCAGGCAGCTCCTGGAGGGCTTTGACCTCTGCTCGCGGGTCCTAATATCCCAGGTAGCAGCCCCACACTCCTCCAAGGAAGCTACCCAAAATGGTCTTTTCTCCTTTGCAGGAAAATCTCTCCTAAGGGATCCACCCAGGACTCCTCTCAGGTCTCTGCTGCAGTCTTCGGAGGTCTGCTTTCAGGACCTAGAATCCCAGGTAGCAACCACAGATTCCTCCGAGGAAGCTACCCAAAAGGTTGTTTCCTCCCTTATTGCAAAATGGCTCCTCCAGCATCCACCCAAGACTCCTCCCAGGCAGCTCCTGGAGGGCTTTGACCTCTTCTTTCGCATCCTAACGTCCCAGGTAGCAGCCCCAGATTCCTCCGAGGAAGCTACCCAAAATGGTCTTTCCTGCTTTGCAGGAAAATCTCTCCTAAGGCATCCACCCAGGACTCCTCTCAGGTGTCTGCTGCACTCTTCAGAGCTCTGCTTTCAAGTCCTAAAACCCCAGGTGGCAACCCCAGATTCCTCCAAGGAAGCTACCCAAAATGGTCTTTTCTCCTTTGCAGGAAAATCTCTCCTAAGGGATCCACCCAGGACTCCTCTCAGGTCTCTGCTGCACTCTTCGGAGCTCTGCTTTCAGGTCCTAGAATCCCAGGTAGCAACCCCAGATGCCTCCGAGGAAGCTACCCAAAAGGTTGTTTCCTCCCTTAATGCAAAATCGTTCCACCGGGATCCACCCAAGACTCCTCCCAGGCAGCTCCTGGAGGGCTTTGACCTCTTCTTTCGCATCCTAACGTCCCAGGTAGCAGCCCTAGATTCCTCTAAGGAAGCTACCCAAAATGGTCTTTTCTCCTTTGCAGGAAAATCTCTCCTAAGGGATCCACCCAGGACTTCTCTCAGGTCTCTGCTGCACTCTTCGGAGCTCTGCTTTCAGGTCCTAGAATCCCAGGTAGCAACCCCAGATTCCTCCGAGGAAGCTACCCAAAAGGTTGTTTCCTCCCTTAATTCAAAATGGCTCCTCCAGCATCCACCCAAGACTCCTCCCAGGCAGCTCCAGGAGGGCTTTGACCTCTTCTTTCGCATCCTAACGTCGCAGGTAGCAGCCCCAGATTCCTCCGAGGAAGCTACCCAAAATGGTCTTTTCTCCTTTGCAGGAAAATCTCTCCTAAGGGATCCACCCAGGACTTCTCTCAGGTCTCTGCTGCACTCTTCGGAGCTCTGCTTTCAGGTCCTAGAATCCCAGGTAGCAACCCCAGATTCCTCCGAGGAAGCTACCCAAAAGGTTGTTTCCTCCCTTAATGCAAAATCGTTCCACCGGGATCCACCCAAGACTCCTCCCAGGCAGCTCCTGGAGGGCTTTGACCTCTTCTTTCGCATCCTAAGGTGCCAGGTAGCAGCCCCAGACTCCTCCAAGGAAGCTACCCAAAATGGTCTTTCCTGCTTTGCAGGAAAATCTCTTCGGAGCTCCGCTTTCAGGTCCTAAAATCCCAGGTAGCAACCCCAGATTCCTCCGAGGAAGCTACCCAAAAGGTTGTTTCCTCCCTTAATGCAAAATGGCTCCTCCAGCATCCACCCAAGACTGCTCCCAGGCAGCTCCTGGAGGGCTTTGACCTCTGCTCGCGGGTCCTAATATCCCAGGTAGCAGCCCCACACTCCTCCAAGGAAGCTACCCAAAATGGTCTTTTCTCCTTTGCAGGAAAATCTCTCCTAAGGGATCCACCCAGGACTCCTCTCAGGTCTCTGCTGCACTCTTCGGAGCTCTGCTTTCAGGACCTAGAATCCCAGGTAGCAACCCCAGATTCCTCCGAGGAAGCTACCCAAAAGGTTGTTTCCTCCCTTATTGCAAAATGGCTCCTCCAGCATCCACCCAAGACTCCTCCCAGGCAGCTCCTGGAGGGCTTTGACCTCTTCTTTCGCATCCTAACGTCCCAGGTAGCAGCCCCAGATTCCTCTAAGGAAGCTACCCAAAATGGTCTTTTCTCCTTTGCAGGAAAATCTCTCCTAAGGGATCCACCCAGGACTCCTCTCAGGTCTCTGCTGCACTCTTTGGAGCTCTGCTTTCAGGTCCTAAAACCCCAGGTGGCAGCCCCAGATTCCTCCGAGGAAGCTACCCAAAAGGTTGTTTCCTCCCTTAATGCAAAATCGTTCCACCGGGATCCACCCAAGGCTCCTCCCAGGCAGCTCCTGGAGGGCTTTGACCTCTTCTTTCGCATCCGAAGATCCCAGGTAGCAGCCCCAGACTCCTCCAAGGAAGCTACCCAAAATGGTCTTTCCTGCTTTGCAGGAAAATCTCTTCGGAGCTCCGCTTTCAGGTCCTAAAATCCCAGGTAGCAACCCCAGATTCCTCCGAGGAAGCTACCCAAAAGGTTGTTTCCTCCCTTAATGCAAAATGGCTCCTCCAGCATCCACCCAAGACTGCTCCCAGGCAGCTCCTGGAGGGCTTTGACCTCTGCTCGCGGGTCCTCATATCCCTGGCAGCAGCCCCACACTCCTCCAAGGAAGCTACCCAAAATGGTCTTTTCTCCTTTGCAGGAAAATCTCTCCTAAGGGATCCACCCAGGACTCCTCTCAGGTCTCTGCTGCACTCTTCGGAGCTCTGCTTTCAGGTCCTAGAATCCCAGGTAGCAACCCCAGATTCCTCCGAGGAAGCTACCCAAAAGGTTGTTTCCTCCCTTAATGCAAAATCGTTCCACCGGGATCCACCCAAGACTCCTCCCAGGCAGCTCCTGGAGGGCTTTGACCTCTTCTTTCGCATCCTAACGTCCCAGGTAGCAGCCCCAGATTCCTCTAAGGAAGCTACCCAAAATGGTCTTTTCTCCTTTGCAGGAAAATCTCTCCTAAGGGATCCACCCAGGACTTCTCTCAGGTCTCTGCTGCACTCTTCGGAGCTCTGCTTTCAGGTCCTAGAATCCCAGGTAGCAACCCCAGATTCCTCCGAGGAAGCTACCCAAAAGGTTGTTTCCTCCCTTAATTCAAAATGGCTCCTCCAGCATCCACCCAAGACTCCTCCCAGGCAGCTCCTGGAGGGCTTTGACCTCTTCTTTCGCATCCTAACGTCGCAGGTAGCAGCCCCAGATTCCTCCGAGGAAGCTACCCAAAATGGTCTTTTCTCCTTTGCAGGAAAATCTCTCCTAAGGGATCCACCCAGGACTTCTCTCAGGTCTCTGCTGCACTCTTCGGAGCTCTGCTTTCAGGTCCTAGAATCCCAGGTAGCAACCCCAGATTCCTCCGGGGAAGCTACCCAAAAGGTTGTTTCCTCCCTTAATGCAAAATCGTTCCACCGGGATCCACCCAAGACTCCTCCCAGGCAGCTCCAGGAGGGCTTTGACCTCTTCTTTTGCATCCTAAGGTGCCAGGTAGCAGCCCCAGACTCCTCCAAGGAAGCTACCCAAAATGGTCTTTCCTGCTTTGCAGGAAAATCTCTTCGGAGCTCCGCTTTCAGGTCCTAAAATCCCAGGTAGCAACCCCAGATTCCTCCGAGGAAGCTACCCAAAAGGTTGTTTCCTCCCTTAATGCAAAATGGCTCCTCCAGCATCCACCCAAGACTGCTCCCAGGCAGCTCCTGGAGGGCTTTGACCTCTGCTCGCGGGTCCTAATATCCCAGGTAGCAGCCCCAGACTCCTCCAAGGAAGCTACCCAAAATGGTCTTTTCTCCTTTGCACGAAAATCTCTCCTAAGGGATCCACCCAGGACTCCTCTCAGGTCTCTGCTGCACTCTTCGGAGCTCTGCTTTCAGGTCCTAGAATCCCAGGTAGCAACCCCAGATTCCTCCGAGGAAGCTACCCAAAAGGTTGTTTCCTCCCTTATTGCAAAATGGCTCCTCCAGCATCCACCCAAGACTGCTCCCAGGCAGCTCCTGGAGGGCTTTGACCTCTGCTCGCGGGTCCTCATATCCCTGGCAGCAGCCCCACACTCCTCCAAGGAAGCTACCCAAAATGGTCTTTTCTCCTTTGCAGGAAAATCTCTCCTAAGGGATCCACCCAGGACTCCTCTCAGGTCTCTGCTGCACTCTTCGGAGCTCTGCTTTCAGGTCCTAGAATCCCAGGTAGCAACCCCAGATTCCTCCGAGGAAGCTACCCAAAAGGTTGTTTCCTCCCTTAATGCAAAATCGTTCCACCGGGATCCACCCAAGACTCCTCCCAGGCAGCTCCTGGAGGGCTTTGACCTCTTCTTTCGCATCCTAACGTCCCAGGTAGCAGCCCCAGATTCCTCTAAGGAAGCTACCCAAAATGGTCTTTTCTCCTTTGCAGGAAAATCTCTCCTAAGGGATCCACCCAGGACTTCTCTCAGGTCTCTGCTGCACTCTTCGGAGCTCTGCTTTCAGGTCCTAGAATCCCAGGTAGCAACCCCAGATTCCTCCGGGGAAGCTACCCAAAAGGTTGTTTCCTCCCTTAATGCAAAATCGTTCCACCGGGATCCACCCAAGACTCCTCCCAGGCAGCTCCAGGAGGGCTTTGACCTCTTCTTTTGCATCCTAAGGTGCCAGGTAGCAGCCCCAGACTCCTCCAAGGAAGCTACCCAAAATGGTCTTTCCTGCTTTGCAGGAAAATCTCTTCGGAGCTCCGCTTTCAGGTCCTAAAATCCCAGGTAGCAACCCCAGATTCCTCCGAGGAAGCTACCCAAAAGGTTGTTTCCTCCCTTAATGCAAAATGGCTCCTCCAGCATCCACCCAAGACTGCTCCCAGGCAGCTCCTGGAGGGCTTTGACCTCTGCTCGCGGGTCCTAATATCCCAGGTAGCAGCCCCAGACTCCTCCAAGGAAGCTACCCAAAATGGTCTTTTCTCCTTTGCACGAAAATCTCTCCTAAGGGATCCACCCAGGACTCCTCTCAGGTCTCTGCTGCACTCTTCGGAGCTCTGCTTTCAGGTCCTAGAATCCCAGGTAGCAACCCCAGATTCCTCCGAGGAAGCTACCCAAAAGGTTGTTTCCTCCCTTATTGCAAAATGGCTCCTCCAGCATCCACCCAAGACTCCTCCCAGGCAGCTCCTGGAGGGCTTTGACCTCTTCTTTCGCATCCTAACGTCGCAGGTAGCAGCCCCAGATTCCTCCGAGGAAGCTACCCAAAATGGTCTTTCCTGCTTTGCAGGAAAATCTCTCCTAAGGCATCCACCCAGGACTCCTCTCAGGTGTCTGCTGCACTCTTCAGAGCTCTGCTTTCAAGTCCTAAAACCCCAGGTGGCAACCCCAGATTCCTCCAAGGAAGCTACCCAAAATGGTCTTTTCTCCTTTGCAGGAAAATCTCTCCTAAGGGATCCACCCAGGACTCCTCTCAGGTCTCTGCTGCACTCTTCGGAGCTCTGCTTTCAGGTCCTAGAATCCCAGGTAGCAACCCCAGATGCCTCCGAGGAAGCTACCCAAAAGGTTGTTTCCTCCCTTAATGCAAAATCGTTCCACCGGGATCCACCCAAGACTCCTCCCAGGCAGCTCCTGGAGGGCTTTGACCTCTTCTTTCGCATCCTAACGTCCCAGGTAGCAGCCCTAGATTCCTCTAAGGAAGCTACCCAAAATGGTCTTTTCTCCTTTGCAGGAAAATCTCTCCTAAGGGATCCACCCAGGACTTCTCTCAGGTCTCTGCTGCACTCTTCGGAGCTCTGCTTTCAGGTCCTAGAATCCCAGGTAGCAACCCCAGATTCCTCCGAGGAAGCTACCCAAAAGGTTGTTTCCTCCCTTAATTCAAAATGGCTCCTCCAGCATCCACCCAAGACTCCTCCCAGGCAGCTCCAGGAGGGCTTTGACCTCTTCTTTCGCATCCTAACGTCGCAGGTAGCAGCCCCAGATTCCTCCGAGGAAGCTACCCAAAATGGTCTTTTCTCCTTTGCAGGAAAATCTCTCCTAAGGGATCCACCCAGGACTTCTCTCAGGTCTCTGCTGCACTCTTCGGAGCTCTGCTTTCAGGTCCTAGAATCCCAGGTAGCAACCCCAGATTCCTCCGAGGAAGCTACCCAAAAGGTTGTTTCCTCCCTTAATGCAAAATCGTTCCACCGGGATCCACCCAAGACTCCTCCCAGGCAGCTCCTGGAGGGCTTTGACCTCTTCTTTCGCATCCTAAGGTGCCAGGTAGCAGCCCCAGACTCCTCCAAGGAAGCTACCCAAAATGGTCTTTCCTGCTTTGCAGGAAAATCTCTTCGGAGCTCCGCTTTCAGGTCCTAAAATCCCAGGTAGCAACCCCAGATTCCTCCGAGGAAGCTACCCAAAAGGTTGTTTCCTCCCTTAATGCAAAATGGCTCCTCCAGCATCCACCCAAGACTCCTCCCAGGCAGCTCCTGGAGGGCTTTGACCTCTGCTCGCGGGTCCTAATATCCCAGGTAGCAGCCCCACACTCCTCCAAGGAAGCTACCCAAAATGGTCTTTTCTCCTTTGCAGGAAAATCTCTCCTAAGGGATCCACCCAGGACTCCTCTCAGGTCTCTGCTGCACTCTTCGGAGCTCTGCTTTCAGGACCTAGAATCCCAGGTAGCAACCCCAGATTCCTCCGAGGAAGCTACCCAAAAGGTTGTTTCCTCCCTTATTGCAAAATGGCTCCTCCAGCATCCACCCAAGACTCCTCCCAGGCAGCTCCTGGAGGGCTTTGACCTCTTCTTTCGCATCCTAACGTCCCAGGTAGCAGCCCCAGATTCCTCTAAGGAAGCTACCCAAAATGGTCTTTTCTCCTTTGCAGGAAAATCTCTCCTAAGGGATCCACCCAGGACTCCTCTCAGGTCTCTGCTGCACTCTTTGGAGCTCTGCTTTCAGGTCCTAAAACCCCAGGTGGCAGCCCCAGATTCCTCCGAGGAAGCTACCCAAAAGGTTGTTTCCTCCCTTAATGCAAAATCGTTCCACCGGGATCCACCCAAGGCTCCTCCCAGGCAGCTCCTGGAGGGCTTTGACCTCTTCTTTCGCATCCGAAGATCCCAGGTAGCAGCCCCAGACTCCTCCAAGGAAGCTACCCAAAATGGTCTTTCCTGCTTTGCAGGAAAATCTCTTCGGAGCTCCGCTTTCAGGTCCTAAAATCCCAGGTAGCAACCCCAGATTCCTCCGAGGAAGCTACCCAAAAGGTTGTTTCCTCCCTTAATGCAAAATGGCTCCTCCAGCATCCACCCAAGACTCCTCCCAGGCAGCTCCTGGAGGGCTTTGACCTCTGCTCGCGGGTCCTCATATCCCTGGCAGCAGCCCCACACTCCTCCAAGGAAGCTACCCAAAATGGTCTTTTCTCCTTTGCAGGAAAATCTCTCCTAAGGGATCCACCCAGGACTCCTCTCAGGTCTCTGCTGCACTCTTCGGAGCTCTGCTTTCAGGTCCTAGAATCCCAGGTAGCAACCCCAGATTCCTCCGAGGAAGCTACCCAAAAGGTTGTTTCCTCCCTTAATGCAAAATCGTTCCACCGGGATCCACCCAAGACTCCTCCCAGGCAGCTCCTGGAGGGCTTTGACCTCTTCTTTCGCATCCTAACGTCCCAGGTAGCAGCCCCAGATTCCTCTAAGGAAGCTACCCAAAATGGTCTTTTCTCCTTTGCAGGAAAATCTCTCCTAAGGGATCCACCCAGGACTTCTCTCAGGTCTCTGCTGCACTCTTCGGAGCTCTGCTTTCAGGTCCTAGAATCCCAGGTAGCAACCCCAGATTCCTCCGAGGAAGCTACCCAAAAGGTTGTTTCCTCCCTTAATTCAAAATGGCTCCTCCAGCATCCACCCAAGACTCCTCCCAGGCAGCTCCTGGAGGGCTTTGACCTCTTCTTTCGCATCCTAACGTCGCAGGTAGCAGCCCCAGATTCCTCCGAGGAAGCTACCCAAAATGGTCTTTTCTCCTTTGCAGGAAAATCTCTCCTAAGGGATCCACCCAGGACTTCTCTCAGGTCTCTGCTGCACTCTTCGGAGCTCTGCTTTCAGGTCCTACAATCCCAGGTAGCAACCCCAGATTCCTCCGAGGAAGCTACCCAAAAGGTTGTTTCCTCCCTTAATGCAAAATCGTTCCACCGGGATCCACCCAAGACTCCTCCCAGGCAGCTCCTGGAGGGCTTTGACCTCTTCTTTTGCATCCTAAGGTGCCAGGTAGCAGCCCCAGACTCCTCCAAGGAAGCTACCCAAAATGGTCTTTCCTGCTTTGCAGGAAAATCTCTTCGGAGCTCCGCTTTCAGGTCCTAAAATCCCAGGTAGCAACCCCAGATTCCTCCGAGGAAGCTACCCAAAAGGTTGTTTCCTCCCTTAATGCAAAATGGCTCCTCCAGCATCCACCCAAGACTGCTCCCAGGCAGCTCCTGGAGGGCTTTGACCTCTGCTCGCGGGTCCTAATATCCCAGGTAGCAGCCCCAGACTCCTCCAAGGAAGCTACCCAAAATGGTCTTTTCTCCTTTGCACGAAAATCTCTCCTAAGGGATCCACCCAGGACTCCTCTCAGGTCTCTGCTGCACTCTTCGGAGCTCTGCTTTCAGGTCCTAGAATCCCAGGTAGCAACCCCAGATTCCTCCGAGGAAGCTACCCAAAAGGTTGTTTCCTCCCTTATTGCAAAATGGCTCCTCCAGCATCCACCCAAGACTCCTCCCAGGCAGCTCCTGGAGGGCTTTGACCTCTTCTTTCGCATCCTAACGTCGCAGGTAGCAGCCCCAGATTCCTCCGAGGAAGCTACCCAAAATGGTCTTTCCTGCTTTGCAGGAAAATCTCTCCTAAGGGATCCACCCAGGACTCCTCTCAGGTCTCTGCTGCACTCTTTGGAGCTCTGCTTTCAGGTCCTAAAACCCCAGGTGGCAGCCCCAGATTCCTCCAAGGAAGCTACCCAATATGGTCTTTTCTCCTTTGCAGGAAAATCTCTCCTAAGGGATCCACCCAGGACTCCTCTCAGGTCTCTGCTGCACTCTTCGGAGCTCTGCTTTCAGGACCTAGAATCCCAGGTAGCAACCCCAGATTCCTCCGAGGAAGCTACCCAAAAGGTTGTTTCCTCCCTTAATGCAAAATCGTTCCACCGGGATCCACCCAAGACTCCTCCCAGGCAGCTCCTGGAGGGCTTTGACCTCTTCTTTCGCATCCGAAGATCCCAGGTAGCAGCCCCAGACTCCTCCAAGGAAGCTACCCAAAATGGTCTTTCCTGCTTTGCAGGAAAATCTCTTCGGAGCTCCGCTTTCAGGTCCTAAAATCCCAGGTAGCAGCCCCAGATTCCTCCGAGGAAGCTACCCAAAAGGTTGTTTCCTCCCTTAATGCAAAATGGCTCCTCCAGCATCCACCCAAGACTCCTCCCAGGCAGCTCCTGGAGGGCTTTGACCTCTGCTCGCGGGTCCTCATGTCCCTTGCAGCAGCCCCACACTCCTCCAAGGAAGCTACCCAAAATGGTCTTTTCTCCTTTGCAGGAAAATCTCTCCTAAGGGATCCACCCAGGACTCCTCTCAGGTCTCTGCTGCACTCTTCGGAGCTCTGCTTTCAGGTCCTAGAATCCCAGGTAGCAACCCCAGATGCCTCCGAGGAAGCTACCCAAAAGGTTGTTTCCTCCCTTAATGCAAAATCGTTCCACCGGGATCCACCCAAGACTCCTCCCAGGCAGCTCCTGGAGGGCTTTGACCTCTTCTTTCGCATCCTAACGTCCCAGGTAGCAGCCCCAGATTCCTCTAAGGAAGCTACCCAAAATGGTCTTTTCTCCTTTGCAGGAAAATCTCTCCTAAGGGATCCACCCAGGACTTCTCTCAGGTCTCTGCTGCACTCTTCGGAGCTCTGCTTTCAGGTCCTAGAATCCCAGGTAGCAACCCCAGATTCCTCCGAGGAAGCTACCCAAAAGGTTGTTTCCTCCCTTAATTCAAAATGGCTCCTCCAGCATCCACCCAAGACTCCTCCCAGGCAGCTCCAGGAGGGCTTTGACCTCTGCTCGCGCGTCCTAATATCCCTGGCAGCAGCCCCAGATTCCTCCGAGGAAGCTACCCAAAATGGTCTTTTCTCCTTTGCAGGAAAATCTCTCCTAAGGGATCCACCCAGGACTTCTCTCAGGTCTCTGCTGCACTCTTCGGAGCTCTGCTTTCAGGTCCTAGAATCCCAGGTAGCAACCCCAGATTCCTCCGAGGAAGCTACCCAAAAGGTTGTTTCCTCCCTTAATGCAAAATCGTTCCACCGGGATCCACCCAAGACTCCTCCCAGGCAGCTCCTGGAGGGCTTTGACCTCTTCTTTCGCATCCGAAGATCCCAGGTAGCAGCCCCAGACTCCTCCAAGGAAGCTACCCAAAATGGTCTTTCCTGCTTTGCAGGAAAATCTCTTCGGAGCTCCGCTTTCAGGTCCTAAAATCCCAGGTAGCAACCCCAGATTCCTCCGAGGAAGCTACCCAAAAGGTTGTTTCCTCCCTTAATGCAAAATGGCTCCTCCAGCATCCACCCAAGACTGCTCCCAGGCAGCTCCTGGAGGGCTTTGACCTCTGCTCGCGGGTCCTAATATCCCAGGTAGCAGCCCCAGACTCCTCCAAGGAAGCTACCCAAAATGGTCTTTTCTCCTTTGCAGGAAAATCTCTCCTAAGGGATCCACCCAGGACTCCTCTCAGGTCTCTGCTGCACTCTTCGGAGGTCTGCTTTCAGGACCTAGAATCCCAGGTAGCAACCCCAGATTCCTCCGAGGAAGCTACCCAAAAGGTTGTTTCCTCCCTTATTGCAAAATGGCTCCTCCAGCATCCACCCAAGACTCCTCCCAGGCAGCTCCTGGAGGGCTTTGACCTCTTCTTTCGCATCCTAACGTCCCAGGTAGCAGCCCCAGATTCCTCTAAGGAAGCTACCCAAAATGGTCTTTTCTCCTTTGCAGGAAAATCTCTCCTAAGGGATCCACCCAGGACTTCTCTCAGGTCTCTGCTGCACTCTTCGGAGCTCTGCTTTCAGGTCCTAGAATCCCAGGTAGCAACCCCAGATTCCTCCGAGGAAGCTACCCAAAAGGTTGTTTCCTCCCTTAATTCAAAATGGCTCCTCCAGCATCCACCCAAGACTCCTCCCAGGCAGCTCCAGGAGGGCTTTGACCTCTTCTTTCGCATCCTAACGTCCCAGGTAGCAGCCCCAGATTCCTCCGAGGAAGCTACCCAAAATGGTCTTTCCTGCTTTGCAGGAAAATCTCTCCTAAGGGATCCACACAGGACTTCTCTCAGGTCTCTGCTGCACTCTTCGGAGCTCTGCTTTCAGGTCCTAGAATCCCAGGTAGCAACCCCAGATTCCTCCGAGGAAGCTACCCAAAAGGTTGTTTCCTCCCTTAATGCAAAATCGTTCCACCGGGATCCACCCAAGACTCCTCCCAGGCAGCTCCTGGAGGGCTTTGACCTCTTCTTTCGCATCCTAAGGTGCCAGGTAGCAGCCCCAGACTCCTCCAAGGAAGCTACCCAAAATGGTCTTTCCTGCTTTGCAGGAAAATCTCTTCGGAGCTCCGCTTTCAGGTCCTAAAATCCCAGGTAGCAACCCCAGATTCCTCCGAGGAAGCTACCCAAAAGGTTGTTTCCTCCCTTAATGCAAAATGGCTCCTCCAGCATCCACCCAAGACTCCTCCCAGGCAGCTCCTGGAGGGCTTTGACCTCTGCTCGCGGGTCCTAATATCCCTGGCAGCAGCCCCAGATTCCTTCAAGGAAGCTACCCAAAATGGTCTTTTCTCCTTTGCAGGAAAATCTCTCCTAAGGGATCCACCCAGGACTCCTCTCAGGTCTCTGCTGCACTCTTCGGAGCTCTGCTTTCAGGACCTAGAATCCCAGGTAGCAACCCCAGATTCCTCCGAGGAAGCTACCCAAAAGGTTGTTTCCTCCCTTAATGCAAAATGGCTCCTCCAGCATCCACCCAAGACTCCTCCCAGGCAGCTCCAGGAGGGCTTTGACCTCTTCTTTCGCATCCTAACGTCCCAGGTAGCAGCCCCAGATTCCTCCGAGGAAGCTACCCAAAATGGTCTTTCCTGCTTTGCAGGAAAATCTCTCCTAAGGCATCCACCCAGGACTCCTCTCAGGTCTCTGCTGCACTCTTCGGAGCTCTGCTTTCAGGTCCTAAAACCCCAGGTGGCAACCCTAGATTCCTCCAAAGAAGTTACCCGAAATGGTCTTTTCTCCTTTGCAGGAAAATCTCTCCTAAGGGATCCACCCAGGACTCCTCTCAGGTCTCTGCTGCACTCTTCGGAGCTCTGCTTTCAGGTCCTAGAATCCCAGGTAGCAACCCCAGATGCCTCCGAGGAAGCTACCCAAAAGGTTGTTTCCTCCCTTAATGCAAAATCGTTCCACCGGGATCCACCCAAGACTCCTCCCAGGCAGCTCCTGGAGGGCTTTGACCTCTTCTTTCGCATCCTAACGTCCCAGGTAGCAGCCCTAGATTCCTCTAAGGAAGCTACCCAAAATGGTCTTTTCTCCTTTGCAGGAAAATCTCTCCTAAGGGATCCACCCAGGACTTCTCTCAGGTCTCTGCTGCACTCTTCGGAGCTCTGCTTTCAGGTCCTAGAATCCCAGGTAGCAACCCCAGATTCCTCCGAGGAAGCTACCCAAAAGGTTGTTTCCTCCCTTAATTCAAAATGGCTCCTCCAGCATCCACCCAAGACTCCTCCCAGGCAGCTCCAGGAGGGCTTTGACCTCTTCTTTCGCATCCTAACGTCGCAGGTAGCAGCCCCAGATTCCTCCGAGGAAGCTACCCAAAATGGTCTTTTCTCCTTTGCAGGAAAATCTCTCCTAAGGGATCCACCCAGGACTTCTCTCAGGTCTCTGCTGCACTCTTCGGAGCTCTGCTTTCAGGTCCTAGAATCCCAGGTAGCAACCCCAGATTCCTCCGAGGAAGCTACCCAAAAGGTTGTTTCCTCCCTTAATGCAAAATCGTTCCACCGGGATCCACCCAAGACTCCTCCCAGGCAGCTCCTGGAGGGCTTTGACCTCTTCTTTCGCATCCGAAGATCCCAGGTAGCAGCCCCAGACTCCTCCAAGGAAGCTACCCAAAATGGTCTTTCCTGCTTTGCAGGAAAATCTCTTCGGAGCTCCGCTTTCAGGTCCTAAAATCCCAGGTAGCAACCCCAGATTCCTCCGAGGAAGCTACCCAAAAGGTTGTTTCCTCCCTTAATGCAAAATGGCTCCTCCAGCATCCACCCAAGACTGCTCCCAGGCAGCTCCTGGAGGGCTTTGACCTCTGCTCGCGGGTCCTAATATCCCAGGTAGCAGCCCCACACTCCTCCAAGGAAGCTACCCAAAATGGTCTTTTCTCCTTTGCAGGAAAATCTCTCCTAAGGGATCCACCCAGGACTCCTCTCAGGTCTCTGCTGCACTCTTCGGAGCTCTGCTTTCAGGACCTAGAATCCCAGGTAGCAACCCCAGATTCCTCCGAGGAAGCTACCCAAAAGGTTGTTTCCTCCCTTATTGCAAAATGGCTCCTCCAGCATCCACCCAAGACTCCTCCCAGGCAGCTCCTGGAGGGCTTTGACCTCTTCTTTCGCATCCTAACGTCCCAGGTAGCAGCCCCAGATTCCTCTAAGGAAGCTACCCAAAATGGTCTTTTCTCCTTTGCAGGAAAATCTCTCCTAAGGGATCCACCCAGGACTCCTCTCAGGTCTCTGCTGCACTCTTTGGAGCTCTGCTTTCAGGTCCTAAAACCCCAGGTGGCAGCCCCAGATTCCTCCGAGGAAGCTACCCAAAAGGTTGTTTCCTCCCTTAATGCAAAATCGTTCCACCGGGATCCACCCAAGGCTCCTCCCAGGCAGCTCCTGGAGGGCTTTGACCTCTTCTTTCGCATCCGAAGATCCCAGGTAGCAGCCCCAGACTCCTCCAAGGAAGCTACCCAAAATGGTCTTTCCTGCTTTGCAGGAAAATCTCTTCGGAGCTCCGCTTTCAGGTCCTAAAATCCCAGGTAGCAACCCCAGATTCCTCCGAGGAAGCTACCCAAAAGGTTGTTTCCTCCCTTAATGCAAAATGGCTCCTCCAGCATCCACCCAAGACTCCTCCCAGGCAGCTCCTGGAGGGCTTTGACCTCTGCTCGCGGGTCCTCATGTCCCTTGCAGCAGCCCCACACTCCTCCAAGGAAGCTACCCAAAATGGTCTTTTCTCCTTTGCAGGAAAATCTCTCCTAAGGGATCCACCCAGGACTCCTCTCAGGTCTCTGCTGCACTCTTCGGAGCTCTGCTTTCAGGTCCTAGAATCCCAGGTAGCAACCCCAGATGCCTCCGAGGAAGCTACCCAAAAGGTTGTTTCCTCCCTTAATGCAAAATCGTTCCACCGGGATCCACCCAAGACTCCTCCCAGGCAGCTCCAGGAGGGCTTTGACCTCTTCTTTCGCATCCTAACGTCCCAGGTAGCAGCCCCAGATTCCTCTAAGGAAGCTACCCAAAATGGTCTTTTCTCCTTTGCAGGAAAATCTCTCCTAAGGGATCCACCCAGGACTTCTCTCAGGTCTCTGCTGCACTCTTCGGAGCTCTGCTTTCAGGTCCTAGAATCCCAGGTAGCAACCCCAGATTCCTCCGAGGAAGCTACCCAAAATGTTGTTTCCTCCCTTAATTCAAAATGGCTCCTCCAGCATCCACCCAAGACTCCTCCCAGGCAGCTCCAGGAGGGCTTTGACCTCTGCTCGCGCGTCCTAATATCCCTGGCAGCAGCCCCAGATTCCTCCGAGGAAGCTACCCAAAATGGTCTTTTCTCCTTTGCAGGAAAATCTCTCCTAAGGGATCCACCCAGGACTTCTCTCAGGTCTCTGCTGCACTCTTCGGAGCTCTGCTTTCAGGTCCTAGAATCCCAGGTAGCAACCCCAGATTCCTCCGAGGAAGCTACCCAAAAGGTTGTTTCCTCCCTTAATGCAAAATCGTTCCACCGGGATCCACCCAAGACTCCTCCCAGGCAGCTCCTGGAGGGCTTTGACCTCTTCTTTCGCATCCGAAGATCCCAGGTAGCAGCCCCAGACTCCTCCAAGGAAGCTACCCAAAATGGTCTTTCCTGCTTTGCAGGAAAATCTCTTCGGAGCTCCGCTTTCAGGTCCTAAAATCCCAGGTAGCAACCCCAGATTCCTCCGAGGAAGCTACCCAAAAGGTTGTTTCCTCCCTTAATGCAAAATGGCTCCTCCAGCATCCACCCAAGACTGCTCCCAGGCAGCTCCTGGAGGGCTTTGACCTCTGCTCGCGGGTCCTAATATCCCAGGTAGCAGCCCCACACTCCTCCAAGGAAGCTACCCAAAATGGTCTTTTCTCCTTTGCAGGAAAATCTCTCCTAAGGGATCCACCCAGGACTCCTCTCAGGTCTCTGCTGCACTCTTCGGAGCTCTGCTTTCAGGACCTAGAATCCCAGGTAGCAACCCCAGATTCCTCCGAGGAAGCTACCCAAAAGGTTGTTTCCTCCCTTAATGCAAAATCGTTCCACCGGGATCCACCCAAGACTCCTCCCAGGCAGCTCCTGGAGGGCTTTGACCTCTTCTTTCGCATCCTAACGTCCCAGGTAGCAGCCCCAGATTCCTCTAAGGAAGCTACCCAAAATGGTCTTTTCTCCTTTGCAGGAAAATCTCTCCTAAGGGATCCACCCAGGACTTCTCTCAGGTCTCTGCTGCACTCTTCGGAGCTCTGCTTTCAGGTCCTAGAATCCCAGGTAGCAACCCCAGATTCCTCCGAGGAAGCTACCCAAAAGGTTGTTTCCTCCCTTAATTCAAAATGGCTCCTCCAGCATCCACCCAAGACTCCTCCCAGGCAGCTCCTGGAGGGCTTTGACCTCTTCTTTCGCATCCTAACGTCGCAGGTAGCAGCCCCAGATTCCTCCGAGGAAGCTACCCAAAATGGTCTTTTCTCCTTTGCAGGAAAATCTCTCCTAAGGGATCCACCCAGGACTTCTCTCAGGTCTCTGCTGCACTCTTCGGAGCTCTGCTTTCAGGTCCTAGAATCCCAGGTAGCAACCCCAGATTCCTCCGAGGAAGCTACCCAAAAGGTTGTTTCCTCCCTTAATGCAAAATCGTTCCACCGGGATCCACCCAAGACTCCTCCCAGGCAGCTCCTGGAGGGCTTTGACCTCTTCTTTTGCATCCTAAGGTGCCAGGTAGCAGCCCCAGACTCCTCCAAGGAAGCTACCCAAAATGGTCTTTCCTGCTTTGCAGGAAAATCTCTTCGGAGCTCCGCTTTCAGGTCCTAAAATCCCAGGTAGCAACCCCAGATTCCTCCGAGGAAGCTACCCAAAAGGTTGTTTCCTCCCTTAATGCAAAATGGCTCCTCCAGCATCCACCCAAGACTGCTCCCAGGCAGCTCCTGGAGGGCTTTGACCTCTGCTCGCGGGTCCTAATATCCCAGGTAGCAGCCCCAGACTCCTCCAAGGAAGCTACCCAAAATGGTCTTTTCTCCTTTGCAGGAAAATCTCTCCTAAGGGATCCACCCAGGACTCCTCTCAGGTCTCTGCTGCACTCTTCGGAGCTCTGCTTTCAGGTCCTAGAATCCCAGGTAGCAACCCCAGATTCCTCCGAGGAAGCTACCCAAAAGGTTGTTTCCTCCCTTATTGCAAAATGGCTCCTCCAGCATCCACCCAAGACTCCTCCCAGGCAGCTCCTGGAGGGATTTGACCTCTTCTTTCGCATCCTAACGTCGCAGGTAGCAGCCCCAGATTCCTCCGAGGAAGCTACCCAAAATGGTCTTTCCTGCTTTGCAGGAAAATCTCTCCTAAGGGATCCACCCAGGACTCCTCTCAGGTCTCTGCTGCACTCTTTGGAGCTCTGCTTTCAGGTCCTAAAACCCCAGGTGGCAGCCCCAGATTCCTCCAAGGAAGCTACCCAATATGGTCTTTTCTCCTTTGCAGGAAAATCTCTCCTAAGGGATCCACCCAGGACTCCTCTCAGGTCTCTGCTGCACTCTTCGGAGCTCTGCTTTCAGGACCTAGAATCCCAGGTAGCAACCCCAGATTCCTCCGAGGAAGCTACCCAAAAGGTTGTTTCCTCCCTTAATGCAAAATCGTTCCACCGGGATCCACCCAAGACTCCTCCCAGGCAGCTCCTGGAGGGCTTTGACCTCTTCTTTTGCATCCTAAGGTGCCAGGTAGCAGCCCCAGACTCCTCCAAGGAAGCTACCCAAAATGGTCTTTCCTGCTTTGCAGGAAAATCTCTTCGGAGCTCCGCTTTCAGGTCCTAAAATCCCAGGTAGCAGCCCCAGATTCCTCCGAGGAAGCTACCCAAAAGGTTGTTTCCTCCCTTAATGCAAAATGGCTCCTCCAGCATCCACCCAAGACTCCTCCCAGGCAGCTCCTGGAGGGCTTTGACCTCTGCTCGCGGGTCCTCATGTCCCTTGCAGCAGCCCCACACTCCTCCAAGGAAGCTACCCAAAATGGTCTTTTCTCCTTTGCAGGAAAATCTCTCCTAAGGGATCCACCCAGGACTCCTCTCAGGTCTCTGCTGCACTCTTCGGAGCTCTGCTTTCAGGTCCTAGAATCCCAGGTAGCAACCCCAGATGCCTCCGAGGAAGCTACCCAAAAGGTTGTTTCCTCCCTTAATGCAAAATGGCTCCTCCAGCATCCACCCAAGACTGCTCCCAGGCAGCTCCTGGAGGGCTTTGACCTCTGCTCGCGGGTCCTAATATCCCAGGTAGCAGCCCCAGACTCCTCCAAGGAAGCTACCCAAAATGGTCTTTTCTCCTTTGCAGGAAAATCTCTCCTAAGGGATCCACCCAGGACTCCTCTCAGGTCTCTGCTGCACTCTTCGGAGCTCTGCTTTCAGGTCCTAGAATCCCAGGTAGCAACCCCAGATTCCTCCGAGGAAGCTACCCAAAAGGTTGTTTCCTCCCTTATTGCAAAATGGCTCCTCCAGCATCCACCCAAGACTCCTCCCAGGCAGCTCCTGGAGGGATTTGACCTCTTCTTTCGCATCCTAACGTCGCAGGTAGCAGCCCCAGATTCCTCCGAGGAAGCTACCCAAAATGGTCTTTCCTGCTTTGCAGGAAAATCTCTCCTAAGGGATCCACCCAGGACTCCTCTCAGGTCTCTGCTGCACTCTTTGGAGCTCTGCTTTCAGGTCCTAAAACCCCAGGTGGCAGCCCCAGATTCCTCCAAGGAAGCTACCCAATATGGTCTTTTCTCCTTTGCAGGAAAATCTCTCCTAAGGGATCCACCCAGGACTCCTCTCAGGTCTCTGCTGCACTCTTCGGAGCTCTGCTTTCAGGACCTAGAATCCCAGGTAGCAACCCCAGATTCCTCCGAGGAAGCTACCCAAAAGGTTGTTTCCTCCCTTAATGCAAAATCGTTCCACCGGGATCCACCCAAGACTCCTCCCAGGCAGCTCCTGGAGGGCTTTGACCTCTTCTTTTGCATCCTAAGGTGCCAGGTAGCAGCCCCAGACTCCTCCAAGGAAGCTACCCAAAATGGTCTTTCCTGCTTTGCAGGAAAATCTCTTCGGAGCTCCGCTTTCAGGTCCTAAAATCCCAGGTAGCAGCCCCAGATTCCTCCGAGGAAGCTACCCAAAAGGTTGTTTCCTCCCTTAATGCAAAATGGCTCCTCCAGCATCCACCCAAGACTCCTCCCAGGCAGCTCCTGGAGGGCTTTGACCTCTGCTCGCGGGTCCTCATGTCCCTTGCAGCAGCCCCACACTCCTCCAAGGAAGCTACCCAAAATGGTCTTTTCTCCTTTGCAGGAAAATCTCTCCTAAGGGATCCACCCAGGACTCCTCTCAGGTCTCTGCTGCACTCTTCGGAGCTCTGCTTTCAGGTCCTAGAATCCCAGGTAGCAACCCCAGATGCCTCCGAGGAAGCTACCCAAAAGGTTGTTTCCTCCCTTAATGCAAAATCGTTCCACCGGGATCCACCCAAGACTCCTCCCAGGCAGCTCCTGGAGGGCTTTGACCTCTTCTTTCGCATCCTAACGTCCCAGGTAGCAGCCCCAGATTCCTCTAAGGAAGCTACCCAAAATGGTCTTTTCTCCTTTGCAGGAAAATCTCTCCTAAGGGATCCACCCAGGACTTCTCTCAGGTCTCTGCTGCACTCTTCGGAGCTCTGCTTTCAGGTCCTACAATCCCAGGTAGCAACCCCAGATTCCTCCGAGGAAGCTACCCAAAAGGTTGTTTCCTCCCTTAATTCAAAATGGCTCCTCCAGCATCCACCCAAGACTCCTCCCAGGCAGCTCCAGGAGGGCTTTGACCTCTGCTCGCGCGTCCTAATATCCCTGGCAGCAGCCCCAGATTCCTCCGAGGAAGCTACCCAAAATGGTCTTTTCTCCTTTGCAGGAAAATCTCTCCTAAGGGATCCACCCAGGACTTCTCTCAGGTCTCTGCTGCACTCTTCGGAGCTCTGCTTTCAGGTCCTACAATCCCAGGTAGCAACCCCAGATTCCTCCGAGGAAGCTACCCAAAAGGTTGTTTCCTCCCTTAATGCAAAATCGTTCCACCGGGATCCACCCAAGACTCCTCCCAGGCAGCTCCTGGAGGGCTTTGACCTCTTCTTTCGCATCCGAAGATCCCAGGTAGCAGCCCCAGACTCCTCCAAGGAAGCTACCCAAAATGGTCTTTCCTGCTTTGCAGGAAAATCTCTTCGGAGCTCCGCTTTCAGGTCCTAAAATCCCAGGTAGCAACCCCAGATTCCTCCGAGGAAGCTACCCAAAAGGTTGTTTCCTCCCTTAATGCAAAATGGCTCCTCCAGCATCCACCCAAGACTGCTCCCAGGCAGCTCCTGGAGGGCTTTGACCTCTGCTCGCGGGTCCTAATATCCCAGGTAGCAGCCCCAGACTCCTCCAAGGAAGCTACCCAAAATGGTCTTTTCTCCTTTGCAGGAAAATCTCTCCTAAGGGATCCACCCAGGACTCCTCTCAGGTCTCTGCTGCACTCTTCGGAGGTCTGCTTTCAGGACCTAGAATCCCAGGTAGCAACCCCAGATTCCTCCGAGGAAGCTACCCAAAAGGTTGTTTCCTCCCTTATTGCAAAATGGCTCCTCCAGCATCCACCCAAGACTCCTCCCAGGCAGCTCCTGGAGGGCTTTGACCTCTTCTTTCGCATCCTAACGTCCCAGGTAGCAGCCCCAGATTCCTCTAAGGAAGCTACCCAAAATGGTCTTTTCTCCTTTGCACGAAAATCTCTCCTAAGGGATCCACCCAGGACTTCTCTCAGGTCTCTGCTGCACTCTTCGGAGCTCTGCTTTCAGGTCCTAGAATCCCAGGTAGCAACCCCAGATTCCTCCGAGGAAGCTACCCAAAAGGTTGTTTCCTCCCTTAATTCAAAATGGCTCCTCCAGCATCCACCCAAGACTCCTCCCAGGCAGCTCCAGGAGGGCTTTGACCTCTTCTTTCGCATCCTAACGTCCCAGGTAGCAGCCCCAGATTCCTCCGAGGAAGCTACCCAAAATGGTCTTTCCTGCTTTGCAGGAAAATCTCTCCTAAGGGATCCACACAGGACTTCTCTCAGGTCTCTGCTGCACTCTTCGGAGCTCTGCTTTCAGGTCCTACAATCCCAGGTAGCAACCCCAGATTCCTCCGAGGAAGCTACCCAAAAGGTTGTTTCCTCCCTTAATGCAAAATCGTTCCACCGGGATCCACCCAAGACTCCTCCCAGGCAGCTCCTGGAGGGCTTTGACCTCTTCTTTCGCATCCTAAGGTGCCAGGTAGCAGCCCCAGACTCCTCCAAGGAAGCTACCCAAAATGGTCTTTCCTGCTTTGCAGGAAAATCTCTTCGGAGCTCCGCTTTCAGGTCCTAAAATCCCAGGTAGCAACCCCAGATTCCTCCGAGGAAGCTACCCAAAAGGTTGTTTCCTCCCTTAATGCAAAATGGCTCCTCCAGCATCCACCCAAGACTCCTCCCAGGCAGCTCCTGGAGGGCTTTGACCTCTGCTCGCGGGTCCTAATATCCCTGGCAGCAGCCCCAGATTCCTTCAAGGAAGCTACCCAAAATGGTCTTTTCTCCTTTGCAGGAAAATCTCTCCTAAGGGATCCACCCAGGACTCCTCTCAGGTCTCTGCTGCACTCTTCGGAGGTCTGCTTTCAGGACCTAGAATCCCAGGTAGCAACCCCAGATTCCTCCGAGGAAGCTACCCAAAAGGTTGTTTCCTCCCTTAATGCAAAATGGCTCCTCCAGCATCCACCCAAGACTCCTCCCAGGCAGCTCCTGGAGGGCTTTGACCTCTTCTTTCGCATCCTAACGTCCCAGGTAGCAGCCCCAGATTCCTCCGAGGAAGCTACCCAAAATGGTCTTTCCTGCTTTGCAGGAAAATCTCTCCTAAGGCATCCACCCAGGACTCCTCTCAGGTCTCTGCTGCACTCTTCGGAGCTCTGCTTTCAGGTCCTAAAACCCCAGGTGGCAACCCCAGATTCCTCCAAAGAAGTTACCCGAAATGGTCTTTTCTCCTTTGCAGGAAAATCTCTCCTAAGGGATCCACCCAGGACTCCTCTCAGGTCTCTGCTGCACTCTTCGGAGCTCTGCTTTCAGGTCCTAGAATCCCAGGTAGCAACCCCAGATGCCTCCGAGGAAGCTACCCAAAAGGTTGTTTCCTCCCTTAATGCAAAATCGTTCCACCGGGATCCACCCAAGACTCCTCCCAGGCAGCTCCTGGAGGGCTTTGACCTCTTCTTTCGCATCCTAACGTCCCAGGTAGCAGCCCTAGATTCCTCTAAGGAAGCTACCCAAAATGGTCTTTTCTCCTTTGCAGGAAAATCTCTCCTAAGGGATCCACCCAGGACTTCTCTCAGGTCTCTGCTGCACTCTTCGGAGCTCTGCTTTCAGGTCCTAGAATCCCAGGTAGCAACCCCAGATTCCTCCGAGGAAGCTACCCAAAAGGTTGTTTCCTCCCTTAATTCAAAATGGCTCCTCCAGCATCCACCCAAGACTCCTCCCAGGCAGCTCCAGGAGGGCTTTGACCTCTTCTTTCGCATCCTAACGTCGCAGGTAGCAGCCCCAGATTCCTCCGAGGAAGCTACCCAAAATGGTCTTTTCTCCTTTGCAGGAAAATCTCTCCTAAGGGATCCACCCAGGACTTCTCTCAGGTCTCTGCTGCACTCTTCGGAGCTCTGCTTTCAGGTCCTAGAATCCCAGGTAGCAACCCCAGATTCCTCCGAGGAAGCTACCCAAAAGGTTGTTTCCTCCCTTAATGCAAAATCGTTCCACCGGGATCCACCCAAGACTCCTCCCAGGCAGCTCCTGGAGGGCTTTGACCTCTTCTTTCGCATCCGAAGATCCCAGGTAGCAGCCCCAGACTCCTCCAAGGAAGCTACCCAAAATGGTCTTTCCTGCTTTGCAGGAAAATCTCTTCGGAGCTCCGCTTTCAGGTCCTAAAATCCCAGGTAGCAACCCCAGATTCCTCCGAGGAAGCTACCCAAAAGGTTGTTTCCTCCCTTAATGCAAAATGGCTCCTCCAGCATCCACCCAAGACTGCTCCCAGGCAGCTCCTGGAGGGCTTTGACCTCTGCTCGCGGGTCCTAATATCCCAGGTAGCAGCCCCACACTCCTCCAAGGAAGCTACCCAAAATGGTCTTTTCTCCTTTGCAGGAAAATCTCTCCTAAGGGATCCACCCAGGACTCCTCTCAGGTCTCTGCTGCACTCTTCGGAGGTCTGCTTTCAGGACCTAGAATCCCAGGTAGCAACCCCAGATTCCTCCGAGGAAGCTACCCAAAAGGTTGTTTCCTCCCTTATTGCAAAATGGCTCCTCCAGCATCCACCCAAGACTCCTCCCAGGCAGCTCCTGGAGGGCTTTGACCTCTTCTTTCGCATCCTAACGTCCCAGGTAGCAGCCCCAGATTCCTCTAAGGAAGCTACCCAAAATGGTCTTTTCTCCTTTGCAGGAAAATCTCTCCTAAGGGATCCACCCAGGACTCCTCTCAGGTCTCTGCTGCACTCTTTGGAGCTCTGCTTTCAGGTCCTAAAACCCCAGGTGGCAGCCCCAGATTCCTCCGAGGAAGCTACCCAAAAGGTTGTTTCCTCCCTTAATGCAAAATCGTTCCACCGGGATCCACCCAAGGCTCCTCCCAGGCAGCTCCTGGAGGGCTTTGACCTCTTCTTTCGCATCCGAAGATCCCAGGTAGCAGCCCCAGACTCCTCCAAGGAAGCTACCCAAAATGGTCTTTCCTGCTTTGCAGGAAAATCTCTTCGGAGCTCCGCTTTCAGGTCCTAAAATCCCAGGTAGCAACCCCAGATTCCTCCGAGGAAGCTACCCAAAAGGTTGTTTCCTCCCTTAATGCAAAATGGCTCCTCCAGCATCCACCCAAGACTCCTCCCAGGCAGCTCCTGGAGGGCTTTGACCTCTGCTCGCGGGTCCTCATGTCCCTTGCAGCAGCCCCACACTCCTCCAAGGAAGCTACCCAAAATGGTCTTTTCTCCTTTGCAGGAAAATCTCTCCTAAGGGATCCACCCAGGACTCCTCTCAGGTCTCTGCTGCACTCTTCGGAGCTCTGCTTTCAGGTCCTAGAATCCCAGGTAGCAACCCCAGATGCCTCCGAGGAAGCTACCCAAAAGGTTGTTTCCTCCCTTAATGCAAAATCGTTCCACCGGGATCCACCCAAGACTCCTCCCAGGCAGCTCCAGGAGGGCTTTGACCTCTTCTTTCGCATCCTAACGTCCCAGGTAGCAGCCCCAGATTCCTCTAAGGAAGCTACCCAAAATGGTCTTTTCTCCTTTGCAGGAAAATCTCTCCTAAGGGATCCACCCAGGACTTCTCTCAGGTCTCTGCTGCACTCTTCGGAGCTCTGCTTTCAGGTCCTAGAATCCCAGGTAGCAACCCCAGATTCCTCCGAGGAAGCTACCCAAAATGTTGTTTCCTCCCTTAATTCAAAATGGCTCCTCCAGCATCCACCCAAGACTCCTCCCAGGCAGCTCCAGGAGGGCTTTGACCTCTGCTCGCGCGTCCTAATATCCCTGGCAGCAGCCCCAGATTCCTCCGAGGAAGCTACCCAAAATGGTCTTTTCTCCTTTGCAGGAAAATCTCTCCTAAGGGATCCACCCAGGACTTCTCTCAGGTCTCTGCTGCACTCTTCGGAGCTCCGCTTTCAGGTCCTAGAATCCCAGGTAGCAACCCCAGATTCCTCCGAGGAAGCTACCCAAAAGGTTGTTTCCTCCCTTAATGCAAAATGGCTCCTCCAGCATCCACCCAAGACTGCTCCCAGGCAGCTCCTGGAGGGCTTTGACCTCTGCTCGCGGGTCCTAATATCCCAGGTAGCAGCCCCACACTCCTCCAAGGAAGCTACCCAAAATGGTCTTTTCTCCTTTGCAGGAAAATCTCTCCTAAGGGATCCACCCAGGACTCCTCTCAGGTCTCTGCTGCACTCTTCGGAGGTCTGCTTTCAGGACCTAGAATCCCAGGTAGCAACCCCAGATTCCTCCGAGGAAGCTACCCAAAAGGTTGTTTCCTCCCTTATTGCAAAATGGCTCCTCCAGCATCCACCCAAGACTCCTCCCAGGCAGCTCCTGGAGGGCTTTGACCTCTTCTTTCGCATCCTAACGTCCCAGGTAGCAGCCCCAGATTCCTCTAAGGAAGCTACCCAAAATGGTCTTTTCTCCTTTGCAGGAAAATCTCTCCTAAGGGATCCACCCAGGACTCCTCTCAGGTCTCTGCTGCACTCTTTGGAGCTCTGCTTTCAGGTCCTAAAACCCCAGGTGGCAGCCCCAGATTCCTCCAAGGAAGCTACCCAAAATGGTCTTTCCTGCTTTGCAGGAAAATGTCTCCTAAGGGATCCACCCAGGACTCCTCTCAGGTCTCTGCTGCACTCTTCGGAGCTCTGCTTTCAGGACCTAGAATCCCAGGTAGCAACCCCAGATTCCTCCGAGGAAGCTACCCAAAAGGTTGTTTCCTCCCTTAATGCAAAATCGTTCCACCGGGATCCACCCAAGGCTCCTCCCAGGCAGCTCCAGGAGGGCTTTGACCTCTTCTTTCGCATCCGAAGATCCCAGGTAGCAGCCCCAGACTCCTCCAAGGAAGCTACCCAAAATGGTCTTTCCTGCTTTGCAGGAAAATCTCTTCGGAGCTCCGCTTTCAGGTCCTAAAATCCCAGGTAGCAACCCCAGATTCCTCCGAGGAAGCTACCCAAAAGGTTGTTTCCTCCCTTAATGCAAAATGGCTCCTCCAGCATCCACCCAAGACTCCTCCCAGGCAGCTCCTGGAGGGCTTTGACCTCTGCTTGCGGGTCCTCATATCCCTGGCAGCAGCCCCACACTCCTCCAAGGAAGCTACCCAAAATGGTCTTTTCTCCTTTGCACGAAAATCTCTCCTAAGGGATCCACCCAGGACTCCTCTCAGGTCTCTGCTGCACTCTTCGGAGCTCTGCTTTCAGGTCCTAGAATCCCAGGTAGCAACCCCAGATTCCTCCGAGGAAGCTACCCAAAAGGTTGTTTCCTCCCTTAATGCAAAATCGTTCCACCGGGATCCACCCAAGACTCCTCCCAGGCAGCTCCTGGAGGGCTTTGACCTCTTCTTTTGCATCCTAAGGTGCCAGGTAGCAGCCCCAGATTCCTCTAAGGAAGCTACCCAAAATGGTCTTTTCTCCTTTGCAGGAAAATCTCTCCTAAGGGATCCACCCAGGACTTCTCTCAGGTCTCTGCTGCACTCTTCGGAGCTCTGCTTTCAGGTCCTAGAATCCCAGGTAGCAACCCCAGATTCCTCCGAGGAAGCTACCCAAAAGGTTGTTTCCTCCCTTAATTCAAAATGGCTCCTCCAGCATCCACCCAAGACTCCTCCCAGGCAGCTCCTGGAGGGCTTTGACCTCTTCTTTCGCATCCTAACGTCCCAGGTAGCAGCCCCAGATTCCTCCGAGGAAGCTACCCAAAATGGTCTTTCCTGCTTTGCAGGAAAATCTCTCCTAAGGGATCCACCCAGGACTTCTCTCAGGTCTCTGCTGCACTCTTCGGAGCTCTGCTTTCAGGTCCTACAATCCCAGGTAGCAACCCCAGATTCCTCCGAGGAAGCTACCCAAAAGGTTGTTTCCTCCCTTAATGCAAAATCGTTCCACCGGGATCCACCCAAGACTCCTCCCAGGCAGCTCCTGGAGGGCTTTGACCTCTTCTTTTGCATCCTAAGGTGCCAGGTAGCAGCCCCAGACTCCTCCAAGGAAGCTACCCAAAATGGTCTTTCCTGCTTTGCAGGAAAATCTCTTCGGAGCTCCGCTTTCAGGTCCTAAAATCCCAGGTAGCAACCCCAGATTCCTCCGAGGAAGCTACCCAAAAGGTTGTTTCCTCCCTTAATGCAAAATGGCTCCTCCAGCATCCACCCAAGACTGCTCCCAGGCAGCTCCTGGAGGGCTTTGACCTCTGCTCGCGGGTCCTAATATCCCAGGTAGCAGCCCCAGACTCCTCCAAGGAAGCTACCCAAAATGGTCTTTTCTCCTTTGCAGGAAAATCTCTCCTAAGGGATCCACCCAGGACTCCTCTCAGGTCTCTGCTGCACTCTTCGGAGCTCTGCTTTCAGGTCCTAGAATCCCAGGTAGCAACCCCAGATTCCTCCGAGGAAGCTACCCAAAAGGTTGTTTCCTCCCTTATTGCAAAATGGCTCCTCCAGCATCCACCCAAGACTCCTCCCAGGCAGCTCCTGGAGGGCTTTGACCTCTTCTTTCGCATCCTAAAACCCCAGGTGGCAGCCCCAGATTCCTCCAAGGAAGCTACCCAAAATGGTCTTTTCTCCTTTGCAGGAAAATCTCTCCTAAGGGATCCACCCAGGACTCCTCTCAGGTCTCTGCTGCACTCTTCGGAGCTCTGCTTTCAGGTCCTAGAATCCCAGGTAGCAACCCCAGATTCCTCCGAGGAAGCTACCCAAAAGGTTGTTTCCTCCCTTAATGCAAAATCGTTCCACCGGGATCCACCCAAGGCTCCTCCCAGGCAGCTCCTGGAGGGCTTTGACCTCTTCTTTCGCATCCGAAGATCCCAGGTAGCAGCCCCAGACTCCTCCAAGGAAGCTACCCAAAATGGTCTTTCCTGCTTTGCAGGAAAATCTCTTCGGAGCTCCGCTTTCAGGTCCTAAAATCCCAGGTAGCAGCCCCAGATTCCTCCGAGGAAGCTACCCAAAAGGTTGTTTCCTCCCTTAATGCAAAATGGCTCCTCCAGCATCCACCCAAGACTCCTCCCAGGCAGCTCCTGGAGGGCTTTGACCTCTGCTCGCGGGTCCTCATGTCCCTTGCAGCAGCCCCACACTCCTCCAAGGAAGCTACCCAAAATGGTCTTTTCTCCTTTGCAGGAAAATCTCTCCTAAGGGATCCACCCAGGACTCCTCTCAGGTCTCTGCTGCACTCTTCGGAGCTCTGCTTTCAGGTCCTAGAATCCCAGGTAGCAACCCCAGATGCCTCCGAGGAAGCTACCCAAAAGGTTGTTTCCTCCCTTAATGCAAAATCGTTCCACCGGGATCCACCCAAGACTCCTCCCAGGCAGCTCCTGGAGGGCTTTGACCTCTTCTTTCGCATCCTAACGTCCCAGGTAGCAGCCCCAGACTCCTCCAAGGAAGCTACCCAAAATGGTCTTTCCTGCTTTGCAGGAAAATCTCTCCTAAGGGATCCACCCAGGACTTCTCTCAGGTCTCTGCTGCACTCTTCGGAGCTCTGCTTTCAGGTCCTAGAATCCCAGGTAGCAACCCCAGATTCCTCCGAGGAAGCTACCCAAAAGGTTGTTTCCTCCCTTAATTCAAAATGGCTCCTCCAGCATCCACCCAAGACTCCTCCCAGGCAGCTCCAGGAGGGCTTTGACCTCTGCTCGCGCGTCCTAATATCCCTGGCAGCAGCCCCAGATTCCTCCGAGGAAGCTACCCAAAATGGTCTTTTCTCCTTTGCAGGAAAATCTCTCCTAAGGGATCCACCCAGGACTTCTCTCAGGTCTCTGCTGCACTCTTCGGAGCTCTGCTTTCAGGTCCTAGAATCCCAGGTAGCAACCCCAGATTCCTCCGAGGAAGCTACCCAAAAGGTTGTTTCCTCCCTTAATGCAAAATCGTTCCACCGGGATCCACCCAAGACTCCTCCCAGGCAGCTCCTGGAGGGCTTTGACCTCTTCTTTCGCATCCGAAGATCCCAGGTAGCAGCCCCAGACTCCTCCAAGGAAGCTACCCAAAATGGTCTTTCCTGCTTTGCAGGAAAATCTCTTCGGAGCTCCGCTTTCAGGTCCTAAAATCCCAGGTAGCAACCCCAGATTCCTCCGAGGAAGCTACCCAAAAGGTTGTTTCCTCCCTTAATGCAAAATGGCTCCTCCAGCATCCACCCAAGACTGCTCCCAGGCAGCTCCTGGAGGGCTTTGACCTCTGCTCGCGGGTCCTAATATCCCAGGTAGCAGCCCCACACTCCTCCAAGGAAGCTACCCAAAATGGTCTTTTCTCCTTTGCAGGAAAATCTCTCCTAAGGGATCCACCCAGGACTCCTCTCAGGTCTCTGCTGCACTCTTCGGAGCTCTGCTTTCAGGACCTAGAATCCCAGGTAGCAACCCCAGATTCCTCCGAGGAAGCTACCCAAAAGGTTGTTTCCTCCCTTATTGCAAAATGGCTCCTCCAGCATCCACCCAAGACTCCTCCCAGGCAGCTCCTGGAGGGCTTTGACCTCTTCTTTCGCATCCTAACGTCCCAGGTAGCAGCCCCAGATTCCTCTAAGGAAGCTACCCAAAATGGTCTTTTCTCCTTTGCAGGAAAATCTCTCCTAAGGGATCCACCCAGGACTCCTCTCAGGTCTCTGCTGCACTCTTTGGAGCTCTGCTTTCAGGTCCTAAAACCCCAGGTGGCAGCCCCAGATTCCTCCAAGGAAGCTACCCAAAATGGTCTTTCCTGCTTTGCAGGAAAATGTCTCCTAAGGGATCCACCCAGGACTCCTCTCAGGTCTCTGCTGCACTCTTCGGAGCTCTGCTTTCAGGTCCTAGAATCCCAGGTAGCAACCCCAGATTCCTCCGAGGAAGCTACCCAAAAGGTTGTTTCCTCCCTTAATGCAAAATCGTTCCACCGGGATCCACCCAAGGCTCCTCCCAGGCAGCTCCAGGAGGGCTTTGACCTCTTCTTTCGCATCCGAAGATCCCAGGTAGCAGCCCCAGACTCCTCCAAGGAAGCTACCCAAAATGGTCTTTCCTGCTTTGCAGGAAAATCTCTTCGGAGCTCCGCTTTCAGGTCCTAAAATCCCAGGTAGCAACCCCAGATTCCTCCGAGGAAGCTACCCAAAAGGTTGTTTCCTCCCTTAATGCAAAATGGCTCCTCCAGCATCCACCCAAGACTCCTCCCAGGCAGCTCCTGGAGGGCTTTGACCTCTGCTCGCGGGTCCTCATATCCCTGGCAGCAGCCCCACACTCCTCCAAGGAAGCTACCCAAAATGGTCTTTTCTCCTTTGCAGGAAAATCTCTCCTAAGGGATCCACCCAGGACTCCTCTCAGGTCTCTGCTGCACTCTTCGGAGCTCTGCTTTCAGGTCCTAGAATCCCAGGTAGCAACCCCAGATTCCTCCGAGGAAGCTACCCAAAAGGTTGTTTCCTCCCTTAATGCAAAATCGTTCCACCGGGATCCACCCAAGACTCCTCCCAGGCAGCTCCTGGAGGGCTTTGACCTCTTCTTTTGCATCCTAAGGTGCCAGGTAGCAGCCCCAGATTCCTCTAAGGAAGCTACCCAAAATGGTCTTTTCTCCTTTGCAGGAAAATCTCTCCTAAGGGATCCACCCAGGACTTCTCTCAGGTCTCTGCTGCACTCTTCGGAGCTCTGCTTTCAGGTCCTAGAATCCCAGGTAGCAACCCCAGATTCCTCCGAGGAAGCTACCCAAAAGGTTGTTTCCTCCCTTAATTCAAAATGGCTCCTCCAGCATCCACCCAAGACTCCTCCCAGGCAGCTCCTGGAGGGCTTTGACCTCTTCTTTCGCATCCTAACGTCCCAGGTAGCAGCCCCAGATTCCTCCGAGGAAGCTACCCAAAATGGTCTTTCCTGCTTTGCAGGAAAATCTCTCCTAAGGGATCCACCCAGGACTTCTCTCAGGTCTCTGCTGCACTCTTCGGAGCTCTGCTTTCAGGTCCTACAATCCCAGGTAGCAACCCCAGATTCCTCCGAGGAAGCTACCCAAAAGGTTGTTTCCTCCCTTAATGCAAAATCGTTCCACCGGGATCCACCCAAGACTCCTCCCAGGCAGCTCCTGGAGGGCTTTGACCTCTTCTTTTGCATCCTAAGGTGCCAGGTAGCAGCCCCAGACTCCTCCAAGGAAGCTACCCAAAATGGTCTTTCCTGCTTTGCAGGAAAATCTCTTCGGAGCTCCGCTTTCAGGTCCTAAAATCCCAGGTAGCAACCCCAGATTCCTCCGAGGAAGCTACCCAAAAGGTTGTTTCCTCCCTTAATGCAAAATGGCTCCTCCAGCATCCACCCAAGACTGCTCCCAGGCAGCTCCTGGAGGGCTTTGACCTCTGCTCGCGGGTCCTAATATCCCAGGTAGCAGCCCCACACTCCTCCAAGGAAGCTACCCAAAATGGTCTTTTCTCCTTTGCAGGAAAATCTCTCCTAAGGGATCCACCCAGGACTCCTCTCAGGTCTCTGCTGCACTCTTCGGAGCTCTGCTTTCAGGTCCTAGAATCCCAGGTAGCAACCCCAGATTCCTCCGAGGAAGCTACCCAAAAGGTTGTTTCCTCCCTTATTGCAAAATGGCTCCTCCAGCATCCACCCAAGACTCCTCCCAGGCAGCTCCTGGAGGGCTTTGACCTCTTCTTTCGCATCCGAAGATCCCAGGTAGCAGCCCCAGACTCCTCCAAGGAAGCTACCCAAAATGGTCTTTCCTGCTTTGCAGGAAAATCTCTTCGGAGCTCCGCTTTCAGGTCCTAAAATCCCAGGTAGCAGCCCCAGATTCCTCCGAGGAAGCTACCCAAAAGGTTGTTTCCTCCCTTAATGCAAAATGGCTCCTCCAGCATCCACCCAAGACTCCTCCCAGGCAGCTCCTGGAGGGCTTTGACCTCTGCTCGCGGGTCCTCATGTCCCTTGCAGCAGCCCCACACTCCTCCAAGGAAGCTACCCAAAATGGTCTTTTCTCCTTTGCAGGAAAATCTCTCCTAAGGGATCCACCCAGGACTCCTCTCAGGTCTCTGCTGCACTCTTCGGAGCTCTGCTTTCAGGTCCTAGAATCCCAGGTAGCAACCCCAGATGCCTCCGAGGAAGCTACCCAAAAGGTTGTTTCCTCCCTTAATGCAAAATCGTTCCACCGGGATCCACCCAAGACTCCTCCCAGGCAGCTCCTGGAGGGCTTTGACCTCTTCTTTCGCATCCTAACGTCCCAGGTAGCAGCCCCAGACTCCTCCAAGGAAGCTACCCAAAATGGTCTTTCCTGCTTTGCAGGAAAATCTCTCCTAAGGGATCCACCCAGGACTTCTCTCAGGTCTCTGCTGCACTCTTCGGAGCTCTGCTTTCAGGTCCTAGAATCCCAGGTAGCAACCCCAGATTCCTCCGAGGAAGCTACCCAAAAGGTTGTTTCCTCCCTTAATTCAAAATGGCTCCTCCAGCATCCACCCAAGACTCCTCCCAGGCAGCTCCAGGAGGGCTTTGACCTCTGCTCGCGCGTCCTAATATCCCTGGCAGCAGCCCCAGATTCCTCCGAGGAAGCTACCCAAAATGGTCTTTTCTCCTTTGCAGGAAAATCTCTCCTAAGGGATCCACCCAGGACTCCTCTCAGGTCTCTGCTGCACTCTTCGGAGCTCTGCTTTCAGGTCCTAGAATCCCAGGTAGCAACCCCAGATTCCTCCGAGGAAGCTACCCAAAAGGTTGTTTCCTCCCTTAATGCAAAATCGTTCCACCGGGATCCACCCAAGACTCCTCCCAGGCAGCTCCTGGAGGGCTTTGACCTCTTCTTTCGCATCCGAAGATCCCAGGTAGCAGCCCCAGACTCCTCCAAGGAAGCTACCCAAAATGGTCTTTCCTGCTTTGCAGGAAAATCTCTTCGGAGCTCCGCTTTCAGGTCCTAAAATCCCAGGTAGCAACCCCAGATTCCTCCGAGGAAGCTACCCAAAAGGTTGTTTCCTCCCTTAATGCAAAATGGCTCCTCCAGCATCCACCCAAGACTGCTCCCAGGCAGCTCCTGGAGGGCTTTGACCTCTGCTCGCGGGTCCTAATATCCCAGGTAGCAGCCCCAGACTCCTCCAAGGAAGCTACCCAAAATGGTCTTTTCTCCTTTGCAGGAAAATCTCTCCTAAGGGATCCACCCAGGACTCCTCTCAGGTCTCTGCTGCACTCTTCGGAGGTCTGCTTTCAGGACCTAGAATCCCAGGTAGCAACCCCAGATTCCTCCGAGGAAGCTACCCAAAAGGTTGTTTCCTCCCTTATTGCAAAATGGCTCCTCCAGCATCCACCCAAGACTCCTCCCAGGCAGCTCCTGGAGGGCTTTGACCTCTTCTTTCGCATCCTAACGTCCCAGGTAGCAGCCCCAGATTCCTCTAAGGAAGCTACCCAAAATGGTCTTTTCTCCTTTGCAGGAAAATCTCTCCTAAGGGATCCACCCAGGACTTCTCTCAGGTCTCTGCTGCACTCTTCGGAGCTCTGCTTTCAGGTCCTAGAATCCCAGGTAGCAACCCCAGATTCCTCCGAGGAAGCTACCCAAAAGGTTGTTTCCTCCCTTAATTCAAAATGGCTCCTCCAGCATCCACCCAAGACTCCTCCCAGGCAGCTCCAGGAGGGCTTTGACCTCTTCTTTCGCATCCTAACGTCCCAGGTAGCAGCCCCAGATTCCTCCGAGGAAGCTACCCAAAATGGTCTTTCCTGCTTTGCAGGAAAATCTCTCCTAAGGGATCCACACAGGACTTCTCTCAGGTCTCTGCTGCACTCTTCGGAGCTCTGCTTTCAGGTCCTAGAATCCCAGGTAGCAACCCCAGATTCCTCCGAGGAAGCTACCCAAAAGGTTGTTTCCTCCCTTAATGCAAAATCGTTCCACCGGGATCCACCCAAGACTCCTCCCAGGCAGCTCCTGGAGGGCTTTGACCTCTTCTTTCGCATCCTAAGGTGCCAGGTAGCAGCCCCAGACTCCTCCAAGGAAGCTACCCAAAATGGTCTTTCCTGCTTTGCAGGAAAATCTCTTCGGAGCTCCGCTTTCAGGTCCTAAAATCCCAGGTAGCAACCCCAGATTCCTCCGAGGAAGCTACCCAAAAGGTTGTTTCCTCCCTTAATGCAAAATGGCTCCTCCAGCATCCACCCAAGACTCCTCCCAGGCAGCTCCTGGAGGGCTTTGACCTCTGCTCGCGGGTCCTAATATCCCTGGCAGCAGCCCCAGATTCCTTCAAGGAAGCTACCCAAAATGGTCTTTTCTCCTTTGCAGGAAAATCTCTCCTAAGGGATCCACCCAGGACTCCTCTCAGGTCTCTGCTGCACTCTTCGGAGGTCTGCTTTCAGGACCTAGAATCCCAGGTAGCAACCCCAGATTCCTCCGAGGAAGCTACCCAAAAGGTTGTTTCCTCCCTTAATGCAAAATGGCTCCTCCAGCATCCACCCAAGACTCCTCCCAGGCAGCTCCAGGAGGGCTTTGACCTCTTCTTTCGCATCCTAACGTCCCAGGTAGCAGCCCCAGATTCCTCCGAGGAAGCTACCCAAAATGGTCTTTCCTGCTTTGCAGGAAAATCTCTCCTAAGGCATCCACCCAGGACTCCTCTCAGGTCTCTGCTGCACTCTTCGGAGCTCTGCTTTCAGGTCCTAAAACCCCAGGTGGCAACCCCAGATTCCTCCAAAGAAGTTACCCGAAATGGTCTTTTCTCCTTTGCAGGAAAATCTCTCCTAAGGGATCCACCCAGGACTCCTCTCAGGTCTCTGCTGCACTCTTCGGAGCTCTGCTTTCAGGTCCTAGAATCCCAGGTAGCAACCCCAGATGCCTCCGAGGAAGCTACCCAAAAGGTTGTTTCCTCCCTTAATGCAAAATCGTTCCACCGGGATCCACCCAAGACTCCTCCCAGGCAGCTCCTGGAGGGCTTTGACCTCTTCTTTCGCATCCTAACGTCCCAGGTAGCAGCCCCAGATTCCTCTAAGGAAGCTACCCAAAATGGTCTTTTCTCCTTTGCAGGAAAATCTCTCCTAAGGGATCCACCCAGGACTTCTCTCAGGTCTCTGCTGCACTCTTCGGAGCTCTGCTTTCAGGTCCTAGAATCCCAGGTAGCAACCCCAGATTCCTCCGAGGAAGCTACCCAAAAGGTTGTTTCCTCCCTTAATGCAAAATCGTTCCACCGGGATCCACCCAAGACTCCTCCCAGGCAGCTCCTGGAGGGCTTTGACCTCTTCTTTCGCATCCGAAGATCCCAGGTAGCAGCCCCAGACTCCTCCAAGGAAGCTACCCAAAATGGTCTTTCCTGCTTTGCAGGAAAATCTCTTCGGAGCTCCGCTTTCAGGTCCTAAAATCCCAGGTAGCAACCCCAGATTCCTCCGAGGAAGCTACCCAAAAGGTTGTTTCCTCCCTTAATGCAAAATGGCTCCTCCAGCATCCACCCAAGACTGCTCCCAGGCAGCTCCTGGAGGGCTTTGACCTCTGCTCGCGGGTCCTAATATCCCAGGTAGCAGCCCCAGACTCCTCCAAGGAAGCTACCCAAAATGGTCTTTTCTCCTTTGCAGGAAAATCTCTCCTAAGGGATCCACCCAGGACTCCTCTCAGGTCTCTGCTGCACTCTTCGGAGCTCTGCTTTCAGGTCCTAGAATCCCAGGTAGCAACCCCAGATGCCTCCGAGGAAGCTACCCAAAAGGTTGTTTCCTCCCTTATTGCAAAATGGCTCCTCCAGCATCCACCCAAGACTCCTCCCAGGCAGCTCCTGGAGGGCTTTGACCTCTTCTTTCGCATCCTAACGTCCCAGGTAGCAGCCCCAGATTCCTCTAAGGAAGCTACCCAAAATGGTCTTTTCTCCTTTGCAGGAAAATCTCTCCTAAGGGATCCACCCAGGACTTCTCTCAGGTCTCTGCTGCACTCTTCGGAGCTCTGCTTTCAGGTCCTAGAATCCCAGGTAGCAACCCCAGATTCCTCCGAGGAAGCTACCCAAAAGGTTGTTTCCTCCCTTAATTCAAAATGGCTCCTCCAGCATCCACCCAAGACTCCTCCCAGGCAGCTCCAGGAGGGCTTTGACCTCTTCTTTCGCATCCTAACGTCCCAGGTAGCAGCCCCAGATTCCTCCGAGGAAGCTACCCAAAATGGTCTTTCCTGCTTTGCAGGAAAATCTCTCCTAAGGGATCCACACAGGACTTCTCTCAGGTCTCTGCTGCACTCTTCGGAGCTCTGCTTTCAGGTCCTACAATCCCAGGTAGCAACCCCAGATTCCTCCGAGGAAGCTACCCAAAAGGTTGTTTCCTCCCTTAATGCAAAATCGTTCCACCGGGATCCACACAAGACTCCTCCCAGGCAGCTCCTGGAGGGCTTTGACCTCTTCTTTCGCATCCTAAGGTGCCAGGTAGCAGCCCCAGACTCCTCCAAGGAAGCTACCCAAAATGGTCTTTCCTGCTTTGCAGGAAAATCTCTTCGGAGCTCCGCTTTCAGGTCCTAAAATCCCAGGTAGCAACCCCAGATTCCTCCGAGGAAGCTACCCAAAAGGTTGTTTCCTCCCTTAATGCAAAATGGCTCCTCCAGCATCCACCCAAGACTCCTCCCAGGCAGCTCCTGGAGGGCTTTGACCTCTGCTCGCGGGTCCTAATATCCCTGGCAGCAGCCCCAGATTCCTTCAAGGAAGCTACCCAAAATGGTCTTTTCTCCTTTGCAGGAAAATCTCTCCTAAGGGATCCACCCAGGACTCCTCTCAGGTCTCTGCTGCACTCTTCGGAGGTCTGCTTTCAGGACCTAGAATCCCAGGTAGCAACCCCAGATTCCTCCGAGGAAGCTACCCAAAAGGTTGTTTCCTCCCTTAATGCAAAATGGCTCCTCCAGCATCCACCCAAGACTCCTCCCAGGCAGCTCCAGGAGGGCTTTGACCTCTTCTTTCGCATCCTAACGTCCCAGGTAGCAGCCCCAGATTCCTCCGAGGAAGCTACCCAAAATGGTCTTTCCTGCTTTGCAGGAAAATCTCTCCTAAGGCATCCACCCAGGACTCCTCTCAGGTCTCTGCTGCACTCTTCGGAGCTCTGCTTTCAGGTCCTAAAACCCCAGGTGGCAACCCCAGATTCCTCCAAGGAAGCTACCCAAAATGGTCTTTTCTCCTTTGCAGGAAAATCTCTCCTAAGGGATCCACCCAGGACTCCTCTCAGGTCTCTGCTGCACTCTTCGGAGCTCTGCTTTCAGGTCCTAGAATCCCAGGTAGCAACCCCAGATGCCTCCGAGGAAGCTACCCAAAAGGTTGTTTCCTCCCTTAATGCAAAATCGTTCCACCGGGATCCACCCAAGACTCCTCCCAGGCAGCTCCTGGAGGGCTTTGACCTCTTCTTTCGCATCCTAACGTCCCAGGTAGCAGCCCTAGATTCCTCTAAGGAAGCTACCCAAAATGGTCTTTTCTCCTTTGCAGGAAAATCTCTCCTAAGGGATCCACCCAGGACTTCTCTCAGGTCTCTGCTGCACTCTTCGGAGCTCTGCTTTCAGGTCCTAGAATCCCAGGTAGCAACCCCAGATTCCTCCGAGGAAGCTACCCAAAAGGTTGTTTCCTCCCTTAATTCAAAATGGCTCCTCCAGCATCCACCCAAGACTCCTCCCAGGCAGCTCCAGGAGGGCTTTGACCTCTTCTTTCGCATCCTAACGTCGCAGGTAGCAGCCCCAGATTCCTCCGAGGAAGCTACCCAAAATGGTCTTTTCTCCTTTGCAGGAAAATCTCTCCTAAGGGATCCACCCAGGACTTCTCTCAGGTCTCTGCTGCACTCTTCGGAGCTCTGCTTTCAGGTCCTAGAATCCCAGGTAGCAACCCCAGATTCCTCCGAGGAAGCTACCCAAAAGGTTGTTTCCTCCCTTAATGCAAAATCGTTCCACCGGGATCCACCCAAGACTCCTCCCAGGCAGCTCCTGGAGGGCTTTGACCTCTTCTTTCGCATCCGAAGATCCCAGGTAGCAGCCCCAGACTCCTCCAAGGAAGCTACCCAAAATGGTCTTTCCTGCTTTGCAGGAAAATCTCTTCGGAGCTCCGCTTTCAGGTCCTAAAATCCCAGGTAGCAACCCCAGATTCCTCCGAGGAAGCTACCCAAAAGGTTGTTTCCTCCCTTAATGCAAAATGGCTCCTCCAGCATCCACCCAAGACTGCTCCCAGGCAGCTCCTGGAGGGCTTTGACCTCTGCTCGCGGGTCCTAATATCCCAGGTAGCAGCCCCAGACTCCTCCAAGGAAGCTACCCAAAATGGTCTTTTCTCCTTTGCAGGAAAATCTCTCCTAAGGGATCCACCCAGGACTCCTCTCAGGTCTCTGCTGCACTCTTCGGAGCTCTGCTTTCAGGACCTAGAATCCCAGGTAGCAACCCCAGATTCCTCCGAGGAAGCTACCCAAAAGGTTGTTTCCTCCCTTATTGCAAAATGGCTCCTCCAGCATCCACCCAAGACTCCTCCCAGGCAGCTCCTGGAGGGCTTTGACCTCTTCTTTCGCATCCTAACGTCCCAGGTAGCAGCCCCAGATTCCTCTAAGGAAGCTACCCAAAATGGTCTTTTCTCCTTTGCAGGAAAATCTCTCCTAAGGGATCCACCCAGGACTCCTCTCAGGTCTCTGCTGCACTCTTTGGAGCTCTGCTTTCAGGTCCTAAAACCCCAGGTGGCAGCCCCAGATTCCTCCGAGGAAGCTACCCAAAAGGTTGTTTCCTCCCTTAATGCAAAATCGTTCCACCGGGATCCACCCAAGGCTCCTCCCAGGCAGCTCCTGGAGGGCTTTGACCTCTTCTTTCGCATCCGAAGATCCCAGGTAGCAGCCCCAGACTCCTCCAAGGAAGCTACCCAAAATGGTCTTTCCTGCTTTGCAGGAAAATCTCTTCGGAGCTCCGCTTTCAGGTCCTAAAATCCCAGGTAGCAACCCCAGATTCCTCCGAGGAAGCTACCCAAAAGGTTGTTTCCTCCCTTAATGCAAAATGGCTCCTCCAGCATCCACCCAAGACTCCTCCCAGGCAGCTCCTGGAGGGCTTTGACCTCTGCTCGCGGGTCCTCATGTCCCTTGCAGCAGCCCCACACTCCTCCAAGGAAGCTACCCAAAATGGTCTTTTCTCCTTTGCAGGAAAATCTCTCCTAAGGGATCCACCCAGGACTCCTCTCAGGTCTCTGCTGCACTCTTCGGAGCTCTGCTTTCAGGTCCTAGAATCCCAGGTAGCAACCCCAGATGCCTCCGAGGAAGCTACCCAAAAGGTTGTTTCCTCCCTTAATGCAAAATCGTTCCACCGGGATCCACCCAAGACTCCTCCCAGGCAGCTCCAGGAGGGCTTTGACCTCTTCTTTCGCATCCTAACGTCCCAGGTAGCAGCCCCAGATTCCTCTAAGGAAGCTACCCAAAATGGTCTTTTCTCCTTTGCAGGAAAATCTCTCCTAAGGGATCCACCCAGGACTTCTCTCAGGTCTCTGCTGCACTCTTCGGAGCTCTGCTTTCAGGTCCTAGAATCCCAGGTAGCAACCCCAGATTCCTCCGAGGAAGCTACCCAAAAGGTTGTTTCCTCCCTTAATTCAAAATGGCTCCTCCAGCATCCACCCAAGACTCCTCCCAGGCAGCTCCAGGAGGGCTTTGACCTCTGCTCGCGCGTCCTAATATCCCTGGCAGCAGCCCCAGATTCCTCCGAGGAAGCTACCCAAAATGGTCTTTTCTCCTTTGCAGGAAAATCTCTCCTAAGGGATCCACCCAGGACTTCTCTCAGGTCTCTGCTGCACTCTTCGGAGCTCTGCTTTCAGGTCCTAGAATCCCAGGTAGCAACCCCAGATTCCTCCGAGGAAGCTACCCAAAAGGTTGTTTCCTCCCTTAATGCAAAATCGTTCCACCGGGATCCACCCAAGACTCCTCCCAGGCAGCTCCTGGAGGGCTTTGACCTCTTCTTTCGCATCCGAAGATCCCAGGTAGCAGCCCCAGACTCCTCCAAGGAAGCTACCCAAAATGGTCTTTCCTGCTTTGCAGGAAAATCTCTTCGGAGCTCCGCTTTCAGGTCCTAAAATCCCAGGTAGCAACCCCAGATTCCTCCGAGGAAGCTACCCAAAAGGTTGTTTCCTCCCTTAATGCAAAATGGCTCCTCCAGCATCCACCCAAGACTGCTCCCAGGCAGCTCCTGGAGGGCTTTGACCTCTGCTCGCGGGTCCTAATATCCCAGGTAGCAGCCCCACACTCCTCCAAGGAAGCTACCCAAAATGGTCTTTTCTCCTTTGCAGGAAAATCTCTCCTAAGGGATCCACCCAGGACTCCTCTCAGGTCTCTGCTGCACTCTTCGGAGGTCTGCTTTCAGGACCTAGAATCCCAGGTAGCAACCCCAGATTCCTCCGAGGAAGCTACCCAAAAGGTTGTTTCCTCCCTTAATGCAAAATGGCTCCTCCAGCATCCACCCAAGACTCCTCCCAGGCAGCTCCTGGAGGGCTTTGACCTCTTCTTTCGCATCCTAACGTCCCAGGTAGCAGCCCCAGATTCCTCTAAGGAAGCTACCCAAAATGGTCTTTTCTCCTTTGCAGGAAAATCTCTCCTAAGGGATCCACCCAGGACTCCTCTCAGGTCTCTGCTGCACTCTTTGGAGCTCTGCTTTCAGGTCCTAAAACCCCAGGTGGCAGCCCCAGATTCCTCCAAGGAAGCTACCCAAAATGGTCTTTCCTGCTTTGCAGGAAAATGTCTCCTAAGGGATCCACCCAGGACTCCTCTCAGGTCTCTGCTGCACTCTTCGGAGCTCTGCTTTCAGGTCCTAGAATCCCAGGTAGCAACCCCAGATTCCTCCGAGGAAGCTACCCAAAAGGTTGTTTCCTCCCTTAATGCAAAATCGTTCCACCGGGATCCACCCAAGGCTCCTCCCAGGCAGCTCCTGGAGGGCTTTGACCTCTTCTTTCGCATCCGAAGATCCCAGGTAGCAGCCCCAGACTCCTCCAAGGAAGCTACCCAAAATGGTCTTTCCTGCTTTGCAGGAAAATCTCTTCGGAGCTCCGCTTTCAGGTCCTAAAATCCCAGGTAGCAACCCCAGATTCCTCCGAGGAAGCTACCCAAAAGGTTGTTTCCTCCCTTAATGCAAAATGGCTCCTCCAGCATCCACCCAAGACTCCTCCCAGGCAGCTCCTGGAGGGCTTTGACCTCTGCTCGCGGGTCCTCATATCCCTGGCAGCAGCCCCACACTCCTCCAAGGAAGCTACCCAAAATGGTCTTTTCTCCTTTGCACGAAAATCTCTCCTAAGGGATCCACCCAGGACTCCTCTCAGGTCTCTGCTGCACTCTTCGGAGCTCTGCTTTCAGGTCCTAGAATCCCAGGTAGCAACCCCAGATTCCTCCGAGGAAGCTACCCAAAAGGTTGTTTCCTCCCTTAATGCAAAATCGTTCCACCGGGATCCACCCAAGACTCCTCCCAGGCAGCTCCTGGAGGGCTTTGACCTCTTCTTTTGCATCCTAAGGTGCCAGGTAGCAGCCCCAGATTCCTCTAAGGAAGCTACCCAAAATGGTCTTTTCTCCTTTGCAGGAAAATCTCTCCTAAGGGATCCACCCAGGACTTCTCTCAGGTCTCTGCTGCACTCTTCGGAGCTCTGCTTTCAGGTCCTAGAATCCCAGGTAGCAACCCCAGATTCCTCCGAGGAAGCTACCCAAAAGGTTGTTTCCTCCCTTAATTCAAAATGGCTCCTCCAGCATCCACCCAAGACTCCTCCCAGGCAGCTCCTGGAGGGCTTTGACCTCTTCTTTCGCATCCTAACGTCCCAGGTAGCAGCCCCAGATTCCTCCGAGGAAGCTACCCAAAATGGTCTTTCCTGCTTTGCAGGAAAATCTCTCCTAAGGGATCCACCCAGGACTTCTCTCAGGTCTCTGCTGCACTCTTCGGAGCTCTGCTTTCAGGTCCTACAATCCCAGGTAGCAACCCCAGATTCCTCCGAGGAAGCTACCCAAAAGGTTGTTTCCTCCCTTAATGCAAAATCGTTCCACCGGGATCCACCCAAGACTCCTCCCAGGCAGCTCCTGGAGGGCTTTGACCTCTTCTTTTGCATCCTAAGGTGCCAGGTAGCAGCCCCAGACTCCTCCAAGGAAGCTACCCAAAATGGTCTTTCCTGCTTTGCAGGAAAATCTCTTCGGAGCTCCGCTTTCAGGTCCTAAAATCCCAGGTAGCAACCCCAGATTCCTCCGAGGAAGCTACCCAAAAGGTTGTTTCCTCCCTTAATGCAAAATGGCTCCTCCAGCATCCACCCAAGACTGCTCCCAGGCAGCTCCTGGAGGGCTTTGACCTCTGCTCGCGGGTCCTAATATCCCAGGTAGCAGCCCCAGACTCCTCCAAGGAAGCTACCCAAAATGGTCTTTTCTCCTTTGCAGGAAAATCTCTCCTAAGGGATCCACCCAGGACTCCTCTCAGGTCTCTGCTGCACTCTTCGGAGCTCTGCTTTCAGGTCCTAGAATCCCAGGTAGCAACCCCAGATTCCTCCGAGGAAGCTACCCAAAAGGTTGTTTCCTCCCTTAATGCAAAATCGTTCCACCGGGATCCACCCAAGACTCCTCCCAGGCAGCTCCTGGAGGGCTTTGACCTCTTCTTTCGCATCCGAAGATCCCAGGTAGCAGCCCCAGACTCCTCCGAGGAAGCTACCCAAAATGGTCTTTCCTGCTTTGCAGGAAAATCTCTCCTAAGGGATCCACCCAGGACTCCTCTCAGGTCTCTGCTGCACTCTTTGGAGCTCTGCTTTCAGGTCCTAAAACCCCAGGTGGCAGCCCCAGATTCCTCCAAGGAAGCTACCCAAAATGGTCTTTTCTCCTTTGCAGGAAAATCTCTCCTAAGGGATCCACCCAGGACTCCTCTCAGGTCTCTGCTGCACTCTTCGGAGCTCTGCTTTCAGGTCCTAGAATCCCAGGTAGCAACCCCAGATTCCTCCGAGGAAGCTACCCAAAAGGTTGTTTCCTCCCTTAATGCAAAATCGTTCCACCGGGATCCACCCAAGGCTCCTCCCAGGCAGCTCCTGGAGGGCTTTGACCTCTTCTTTCGCATCCGAAGATCCCAGGTAGCAGCCCCAGACTCCTCCAAGGAAGCTACCCAAAATGGTCTTTCCTGCTTTGCAGGAAAATCTCTTCGGAGCTCCGCTTTCAGGTCCTAAAATCCCAGGTAGCAGCCCCAGATTCCTCCGAGGAAGCTACCCAAAAGGTTGTTTCCTCCCTTAATGCAAAATGGCTCCTCCAGCATCCACCCAAGACTCCTCCCAGGCAGCTCCTGGAGGGCTTTGACCTCTGCTCGCGGGTCCTCATGTCCCTTGCAGCAGCCCCACACTCCTCCAAGGAAGCTACCCAAAATGGTCTTTTCTCCTTTGCAGGAAAATCTCTCCTAAGGGATCCACCCAGGACTCCTCTCAGGTCTCTGCTGCACTCTTCGGAGCTCTGCTTTCAGGTCCTAGAATCCCAGGTAGCAACCCCAGATGCCTCCGAGGAAGCTACCCAAAAGGTTGTTTCCTCCCTTAATGCAAAATCGTTCCACCGGGATCCACCCAAGACTCCTCCCAGGCAGCTCCTGGAGGGCTTTGACCTCTTCTTTCGCATCCTAACGTCCCAGGTAGCAGCCCCAGACTCCTCCAAGGAAGCTACCCAAAATGGTCTTTCCTGCTTTGCAGGAAAATCTCTCCTAAGGGATCCACCCAGGACTTCTCTCAGGTCTCTGCTGCACTCTTCGGAGCTCTGCTTTCAGGTCCTAGAATCCCAGGTAGCAACCCCAGATTCCTCCGAGGAAGCTACCCAAAAGGTTGTTTCCTCCCTTAATTCAAAATGGCTCCTCCAGCATCCACCCAAGACTCCTCCCAGGCAGCTCCAGGAGGGCTTTGACCTCTGCTCGCGCGTCCTAATATCCCTGGCAGCAGCCCCAGATTCCTCCGAGGAAGCTACCCAAAATGGTCTTTTCTCCTTTGCAGGAAAATCTCTCCTAAGGGATCCACCCAGGACTTCTCTCAGGTCTCTGCTGCACTCTTCGGAGCTCTGCTTTCAGGTCCTAGAATCCCAGGTAGCAACCCCAGATTCCTCCGAGGAAGCTACCCAAAAGGTTGTTTCCTCCCTTAATGCAAAATCGTTCCACCGGGATCCACCCAAGACTCCTCCCAGGCAGCTCCTGGAGGGCTTTGACCTCTTCTTTCGCATCCGAAGATCCCAGGTAGCAGCCCCAGACTCCTCCAAGGAAGCTACCCAAAATGGTCTTTCCTGCTTTGCAGGAAAATCTCTTCGGAGCTCCGCTTTCAGGTCCTAAAATCCCAGGTAGCAACCCCAGATTCCTCCGAGGAAGCTACCCAAAAGGTTGTTTCCTCCCTTAATGCAAAATGGCTCCTCCAGCATCCACCCAAGACTGCTCCCAGGCAGCTCCTGGAGGGCTTTGACCTCTGCTCGCGGGTCCTAATATCCCAGGTAGCAGCCCCACACTCCTCCAAGGAAGCTACCCAAAATGGTCTTTTCTCCTTTGCAGGAAAATCTCTCCTAAGGGATCCACCCAGGACTCCTCTCAGGTCTCTGCTGCACTCTTCGGAGGTCTGCTTTCAGGACCTAGAATCCCAGGTAGCAACCCCAGATTCCTCCGAGGAAGCTACCCAAAAGGTTGTTTCCTCCCTTATTGCAAAATGGCTCCTCCAGCATCCACCCAAGACTCCTCCCAGGCAGCTCCTGGAGGGCTTTGACCTCTTCTTTCGCATCCTAACGTCCCAGGTAGCAGCCCCAGATTCCTCTAAGGAAGCTACCCAAAATGGTCTTTTCTCCTTTGCAGGAAAATCTCTCCTAAGGGATCCACCCAGGACTCCTCTCAGGTCTCTGCTGCACTCTTTGGAGCTCTGCTTTCAGGTCCTAAAACCCCAGGTGGCAGCCCCAGATTCCTCCGAGGAAGCTACCCAAAATGGTCTTTCCTGCTTTGCAGGAAAATGTCTCCTAAGGGATCCACCCAGGACTCCTCTCAGGTCTCTGCTGCACTCTTCGGAGCTCTGCTTTCAGGTCCTAGAATCCCAGGTAGCAACCCCAGATTCCTCCGAGGAAGCTACCCAAAAGGTTGTTTCCTCCCTTAATGCAAAATCGTTCCACCGGGATCCACCCAAGGCTCCTCCCAGGCAGCTCCAGGAGGGCTTTGACCTCTTCTTTCGCATCCGAAGATCCCAGGTAGCAGCCCCAGACTCCTCCAAGGAAGCTACCCAAAATGGTCTTTCCTGCTTTGCAGGAAAATCTCTTCGGAGCTCCGCTTTCAGGTCCTAAAATCCCAGGTAGCAACCCCAGATTCCTCCGAGGAAGCTACCCAAAAGGTTGTTTCCTCCCTTAATGCAAAATGGCTCCTCCAGCATCCACCCAAGACTGCTCCCAGGCAGCTCCTGGAGGGCTTTGACCTCTGCTCGCGGGTCCTCATATCCCTGGCAGCAGCCCCACACTCCTCCAAGGAAGCTACCCAAAATGGTCTTTTCTCCTTTGCAGGAAAATCTCTCCTAAGGGATCCACCCAGGACTCCTCTCAGGTCTCTGCTGCACTCTTCGGAGCTCTGCTTTCAGGTCCTAGAATCCCAGGTAGCAACCCCAGATTCCTCCGAGGAAGCTACCCAAAAGGTTGTTTCCTCCCTTAATGCAAAATCGTTCCACCGGGATCCACCCAAGACTCCTCCCAGGCAGCTCCTGGAGGGCTTTGACCTCTTCTTTTGCATCCTAAGGTGCCAGGTAGCAGCCCCAGATTCCTCTAAGGAAGCTACCCAAAATGGTCTTTTCTCCTTTGCAGGAAAATCTCTCCTAAGGGATCCACCCAGGACTTCTCTCAGGTCTCTGCTGCACTCTTCGGAGCTCTGCTTTCAGGTCCTAGAATCCCAGGTAGCAACCCCAGATTCCTCCGAGGAAGCTACCCAAAAGGTTGTTTCCTCCCTTAATTCAAAATGGCTCCTCCAGCATCCACCCAAGACTCCTCCCAGGCAGCTCCTGGAGGGCTTTGACCTCTTCTTTCGCATCCTAACGTCCCAGGTAGCAGCCCCAGATTCCTCCGAGGAAGCTACCCAAAATGGTCTTTCCTGCTTTGCAGGAAAATCTCTCCTAAGGGATCCACCCAGGACTTCTCTCAGGTCTCTGCTGCACTCTTCGGAGCTCTGCTTTCAGGTCCTACAATCCCAGGTAGCAACCCCAGATTCCTCCGAGGAAGCTACCCAAAAGGTTGTTTCCTCCCTTAATGCAAAATCGTTCCACCGGGATCCACCCAAGACTCCTCCCAGGCAGCTCCTGGAGGGCTTTGACCTCTTCTTTTGCATCCTAAGGTGCCAGGTAGCAGCCCCAGACTCCTCCAAGGAAGCTACCCAAAATGGTCTTTCCTGCTTTGCAGGAAAATCTCTTCGGAGCTCCGCTTTCAGGTCCTAAAATCCCAGGTAGCAACCCCAGATTCCTCCGAGGAAGCTACCCAAAAGGTTGTTTCCTCCCTTAATGCAAAATGGCTCCTCCAGCATCCACCCAAGACTGCTCCCAGGCAGCTCCTGGAGGGCTTTGACCTCTGCTCGCGGGTCCTAATATCCCAGGTAGCAGCCCCAGACTCCTCCAAGGAAGCTACCCAAAATGGTCTTTTCTCCTTTGCAGGAAAATCTCTCCTAAGGGATCCACCCAGGACTCCTCTCAGGTCTCTGCTGCACTCTTCGGAGCTCTGCTTTCAGGTCCTAGAATCCCAGGTAGCAACCCCAGATTCCTCCGAGGAAGCTACCCAAAAGGTTGTTTCCTCCCTTATTGCAAAATGGCTCCTCCAGCATCCACCCAAGACTCCTCCCAGGCAGCTCCTGGAGGGCTTTGACCTCTTCTTTCGCATCCTAACGTCGCAGGTAGCAGCCCCAGATTCCTCCAAGGAAGCTACCCAAAAAGGTCTTTCCTGCTTTGCAGGAAAATCTCTCCTAAGGGATCCACCCAGGACTCCTCTCAGGTCTCTGCTGCACTCTTTGGAGCTCTGCTTTCAGGTCCTAAAACCCCAGGTGGCAGCCCCAGATTCCTCCAAGGAAGCTACCCAAAATGGTCTTTTCTCCTTTGCAGGAAAATCTCTCCTAAGGGATCCACCCAGGACTCCTCTCAGGTCTCTGCTGCACTCTTCGGAGCTCTGCTTTCAGGTCCTAGAATCCCAGGTAGCAACCCCAGATTCCTCCGAGGAAGCTACCCAAAAGGTTGTTTCCTCCCTTAATGCAAAATCGTTCCACCGGGATCCACCCAAGGCTCCTCCCAGGCAGCTCCTGGAGGGCTTTGACCTCTTCTTTCGCATCCGAAGATCCCAGGTAGCAGCCCCAGACTCCTCCAAGGAAGCTACCCAAAATGGTCTTTCCTGCTTTGCAGGAAAATCTCTTCGGAGCTCCGCTTTCAGGTCCTAAAATCCCAGGTAGCAGCCCCAGATTCCTCCGAGGAAGCTACCCAAAAGGTTGTTTCCTCCCTTAATGCAAAATGGCTCCTCCAGCATCCACCCAAGACTCCTCCCAGGCAGCTCCTGGAGGGCTTTGACCTCTGCTCGCGGGTCCTCATGTCCCTTGCAGCAGCCCCACACTCCTCCAAGGAAGCTACCCAAAATGGTCTTTTCTCCTTTGCAGGAAAATCTCTCCTAAGGGATCCACCCAGGACTCCTCTCAGGTCTCTGCTGCACTCTTCGGAGCTCTGCTTTCAGGTCCTAGAATCCCAGGTAGCAACCCCAGATGCCTCCGAGGAAGCTACCCAAAAGGTTGTTTCCTCCCTTAATGCAAAATCGTTCCACCGGGATCCACCCAAGACTCCTCCCAGGCAGCTCCTGGAGGGCTTTGACCTCTTCTTTCGCATCCTAACGTCCCAGGTAGCAGCCCCAGACTCCTCCAAGGAAGCTACCCAAAATGGTCTTTCCTGCTTTGCAGGAAAATCTCTCCTAAGGGATCCACCCAGGACTTCTCTCAGGTCTCTGCTGCACTCTTCGGAGCTCTGCTTTCAGGTCCTAGAATCCCAGGTAGCAACCCCAGATTCCTCCGAGGAAGCTACCCAAAAGGTTGTTTCCTCCCTTAATGCAAAATCGTTCCACCGGGATCCACCCAAGACTCCTCCCAGGCAGCTCCTGGAGGGCTTTGACCTCTTCTTTCGCATCCGAAGATCCCAGGTAGCAGCCCCAGACTCCTCCAAGGAAGCTACCCAAAATGGTCTTTCCTGCTTTGCAGGAAAATCTCTTCGGAGCTCCGCTTTCAGGTCCTAAAATCCCAGGTAGCAACCCCAGATTCCTCCGAGGAAGCTACCCAAAAGGTTGTTTCCTCCCTTAATGCAAAATGGCTCCTCCAGCATCCACCCAAGACTGCTCCCAGGCAGCTCCTGGAGGGCTTTGACCTCTGCTCGCGGGTCCTAATATCCCAGGTAGCAGCCCCAGACTCCTCCAAGGAAGCTACCCAAAATGGTCTTTTCTCCTTTGCAGGAAAATCTCTCCTAAGGGATCCACCCAGGACTCCTCTCAGGTCTCTGCTGCACTCTTCGGAGGTCTGCTTTCAGGACCTAGAATCCCAGGTAGCAACCCCAGATTCCTCCGAGGAAGCTACCCAAAAGGTTGTTTCCTCCCTTATTGCAAAATGGCTCCTCCAGCATCCACCCAAGACTCCTCCCAGGCAGCTCCTGGAGGGCTTTGACCTCTTCTTTCGCATCCTAACGTCCCAGGTAGCAGCCCCAGATTCCTCTAAGGAAGCTACCCAAAATGGTCTTTTCTCCTTTGCAGGAAAATCTCTCCTAAGGGATCCACCCAGGACTTCTCTCAGGTCTCTGCTGCACTCTTCGGAGCTCTGCTTTCAGGTCCTAGAATCCCAGGTAGCAACCCCAGATTCCTCCGAGGAAGCTACCCAAAAGGTTGTTTCCTCCCTTAATTCAAAATGGCTCCTCCAGCATCCACCCAAGACTCCTCCCAGGCAGCTCCAGGAGGGCTTTGACCTCTTCTTTCGCATCCTAACGTCCCAGGTAGCAGCCCCAGATTCCTCCGAGGAAGCTACCCAAAATGGTCTTTCCTGCTTTGCAGGAAAATCTCTCCTAAGGGATCCACACAGGACTTCTCTCAGGTCTCTGCTGCACTCTTCGGAGCTCTGCTTTCAGGTCCTAGAATCCCAGGTAGCAACCCCAGATTCCTCCGAGGAAGCTACCCAAAAGGTTGTTTCCTCCCTTAATGCAAAATCGTTCCACCGGGATCCACCCAAGACTCCTCCCAGGCAGCTCCTGGAGGGCTTTGACCTCTTCTTTTGCATCCGAAGATCCCAGGTAGCAGCCCCAGACTCCTCCAAGGAAGCTACCCAAAATGGTCTTTCCTGCTTTGCAGGAAAATCTCTTCGGAGCTCCGCTTTCAGGTCCTAAAATCCCAGGTAGCAACCCCAGATTCCTCCGAGGAAGCTACCCAAAAGGTTGTTTCCTCCCTTAATGCAAAATGGCTCCTCCAGCATCCACCCAAGACTCCTCCCAGGCAGCTCCTGGAGGGCTTTGACCTCTGCTCGCGGGTCCTAATATCCCTGGCAGCAGCCCCAGATTCCTTCAAGGAAGCTACCCAAAATGGTCTTTTCTCCTTTGCACGAAAATCTCTCCTAAGGGATCCACCCAGGACTCCTCTCAGGTCTCTGCTGCACTCTTCGGAGGTCTGCTTTCAGGACCTAGAATCCCAGGTAGCAACCCCAGATTCCTCCGAGGAAGCTACCCAAAAGGTTGTTTCCTCCCTTAATGCAAAATGGCTCCTCCAGCATCCACCCAAGACTCCTCCCAGGCAGCTCCAGGAGGGCTTTGACCTCTTCTTTCGCATCCTAACGTCCCAGGTAGCAGCCCCAGATTCCTCCGAGGAAGCTACCCAAAATGGTCTTTCCTGCTTTGCAGGAAAATCTCTCCTAAGGCATCCACCCAGGACTCCTCTCAGGTCTCTGCTGCACTCTTCGGAGCTCTGCTTTCAGGTCCTAAAACCCCAGGTGGCAACCCCAGATTCCTCCAAAGAAGTTACCCGAAATGGTCTTTTCTCCTTTGCAGGAAAATCTCTCCTAAGGGATCCACCCAGGACTCCTCTCAGGTCTCTGCTGCACTCTTCGGAGCTCTGCTTTCAGGTCCTAGAATCCCAGGTAGCAACCCCAGATGCCTCCGAGGAAGCTACCCAAAAGGTTGTTTCCTCCCTTAATGCAAAATCGTTCCACCGGGATCCACCCAAGACTCCTCCCAGGCAGCTCCTGGAGGGCTTTGACCTCTTCTTTCGCATCCTAACGTCCCAGGTAGCAGCCCCAGATTCCTCTAAGGAAGCTACCCAAAATGGTCTTTTCTCCTTTGCAGGAAAATCTCTCCTAAGGGATCCACCCAGGACTTCTCTCAGGTCTCTGCTGCACTCTTCGGAGCTCTGCTTTCAGGTCCTAGAATCCCAGGTAGCAACCCCAGATTCCTCCGAGGAAGCTACCCAAAAGGTTGTTTCCTCCCTTAATGCAAAATCGTTCCACCGGGATCCACCCAAGACTCCTCCCAGGCAGCTCCTGGAGGGCTTTGACCTCTTCTTTCGCATCCGAAGATCCCAGGTAGCAGCCCCAGACTCCTCCAAGGAAGCTACCCAAAATGGTCTTTCCTGCTTTGCAGGAAAATCTCTTCGGAGCTCCGCTTTCAGGTCCTAAAATCCCAGGTAGCAACCCCAGATTCCTCCGAGGAAGCTACCCAAAAGGTTGTTTCCTCCCTTAATGCAAAATGGCTCCTCCAGCATCCACCCAAGACTGCTCCCAGGCAGCTCCTGGAGGGCTTTGACCTCTGCTCGCGGGTCCTAATATCCCAGGTAGCAGCCCCAGACTCCTCCAAGGAAGCTACCCAAAATGGTCTTTTCTCCTTTGCAGGAAAATCTCTCCTAAGGGATCCACCCAGGACTCCTCTCAGGTCTCTGCTGCACTCTTCGGAGGTCTGCTTTCAGGACCTAGAATCCCAGGTAGCAACCCCAGATTCCTCCGAGGAAGCTACCCAAAAGGTTGTTTCCTCCCTTATTGCAAAATGGCTCCTCCAGCATCCACCCAAGACTCCTCCCAGGCAGCTCCTGGAGGGCTTTGACCTCTTCTTTCGCATCCTAACGTCCCAGGTAGCAGCCCCAGATTCCTCTAAGGAAGCTACCCAAAATGGTCTTTTCTCCTTTGCAGGAAAATCTCTCCTAAGGGATCCACCCAGGACTTCTCTCAGGTCTCTGCTGCACTCTTCGGAGCTCTGCTTTCAGGTCCTAGAATCCCAGGTAGCAACCCCAGATTCCTCCGAGGAAGCTACCCAAAAGGTTGTTTCCTCCCTTAATTCAAAATGGCTCCTCCAGCATCCACCCAAGACTCCTCCCAGGCAGCTCCAGGAGGGCTTTGACCTCTTCTTTCGCATCCTAACGTCCCAGGTAGCAGCCCCAGATTCCTCCGAGGAAGCTACCCAAAATGGTCTTTCCTGCTTTGCAGGAAAATCTCTCCTAAGGGATCCACACAGGACTTCTCTCAGGTCTCTGCTGCACTCTTCGGAGCTCTGCTTTCAGGTCCTACAATCCCAGGTAGCAACCCCAGATTCCTCCGAGGAAGCTACCCAAAAGGTTGTTTCCTCCCTTAATGCAAAATCGTTCCACCGGGATCCACCCAAGACTCCTCCCAGGCAGCTCCTGGAGGGCTTTGACCTCTTCTTTCGCATCCTAAGGTGCCAGGTAGCAGCCCCAGACTCCTCCAAGGAAGCTACCCAAAATGGTCTTTCCTGCTTTGCAGGAAAATCTCTTCGGAGCTCCGCTTTCAGGTCCTAAAATCCCAGGTAGCAACCCCAGATTCCTCCGAGGAAGCTACCCAAAAGGTTGTTTCCTCCCTTAATGCAAAATGGCTCCTCCAGCATCCACCCAAGACTCCTCCCAGGCAGCTCCTGGAGGGCTTTGACCTCTGCTCGCGGGTCCTAATATCCCTGGCAGCAGCCCCAGATTCCTTCAAGGAAGCTACCCAAAATGGTCTTTTCTCCTTTGCAGGAAAATCTCTCCTAAGGGATCCACCCAGGACTCCTCTCAGGTCTCTGCTGCACTCTTCGGAGGTCTGCTTTCAGGACCTAGAATCCCAGGTAGCAACCCCAGATTCCTCCGAGGAAGCTACCCAAAAGGTTGTTTCCTCCCTTAATGCAAAATGGCTCCTCCAGCATCCACCCAAGACTCCTCCCAGGCAGCTCCAGGAGGGCTTTGACCTCTTCTTTCGCATCCTAACGTCCCAGGTAGCAGCCCCAGATTCCTCCGAGGAAGCTACCCAAAATGGTCTTTCCTGCTTTGCAGGAAAATCTCTCCTAAGGCATCCACCCAGGACTCCTCTCAGGTCTCTGCTGCACTCTTCGGAGCTCTGCTTTCAGGTCCTAAAACCCCAGGTGGCAACCCTAGATTCCTCCAAAGAAGTTACCCGAAATGGTCTTTTCTCCTTTGCAGGAAAATCTCTCCTAAGGGATCCACCCAGGACTCCTCTCAGGTCTCTGCTGCACTCTTCGGAGCTCTGCTTTCAGGTCCTAGAATCCCAGGTAGCAACCCCAGATGCCTCCGAGGAAGCTACCCAAAAGGTTGTTTCCTCCCTTAATGCAAAATCGTTCCACCGGGATCCACCCAAGACTCCTCCCAGGCAGCTCCTGGAGGGCTTTGACCTCTTCTTTCGCATCCTAACGTCCCAGGTAGCAGCCCTAGATTCCTCTAAGGAAGCTACCCAAAATGGTCTTTTCTCCTTTGCAGGAAAATCTCTCCTAAGGGATCCACCCAGGACTTCTCTCAGGTCTCTGCTGCACTCTTCGGAGCTCTGCTTTCAGGTCCTAGAATCCCAGGTAGCAACCCCAGATTCCTCCGAGGAAGCTACCCAAAAGGTTGTTTCCTCCCTTAATTCAAAATGGCTCCTCCAGCATCCACCCAAGACTCCTCCCAGGCAGCTCCAGGAGGGCTTTGACCTCTTCTTTCGCATCCTAACGTCCCAGGTAGCAGCCCCAGATTCCTCCGAGGAAGCTACCCAAAATGGTCTTTTCTCCTTTGCAGGAAAATCTCTCCTAAGGGATCCACCCAGGACTTCTCTCAGGTCTCTGCTGCACTCTTCGGAGCTCTGCTTTCAGGTCCTAGAATCCCAGGTAGCAACCCCAGATTCCTCCGAGGAAGCTACCCAAAAGGTTGTTTCCTCCCTTAATGCAAAATCGTTCCACCGGGATCCACCCAAGACTCCTCCCAGGCAGCTCCTGGAGGGCTTTGACCTCTTCTTTCGCATCCGAAGATCCCAGGTAGCAGCCCCAGACTCCTCCAAGGAAGCTACCCAAAATGGTCTTTCCTGCTTTGCAGGAAAATCTCTTCGGAGCTCCGCTTTCAGGTCCTAAAATCCCAGGTAGCAACCCCAGATTCCTCCGAGGAAGCTACCCAAAAGGTTGTTTCCTCCCTTAATGCAAAATGGCTCCTCCAGCATCCACCCAAGACTGCTCCCAGGCAGCTCCTGGAGGGCTTTGACCTCTGCTCGCGGGTCCTAATATCCCAGGTAGCAGCCCCACACTCCTCCAAGGAAGCTACCCAAAATGGTCTTTTCTCCTTTGCAGGAAAATCTCTCCTAAGGGATCCACCCAGGACTCCTCTCAGGTCTCTGCTGCACTCTTCGGAGCTCTGCTTTCAGGACCTAGAATCCCAGGTAGCAACCCCAGATTCCTCCGAGGAAGCTACCCAAAAGGTTGTTTCCTCCCTTATTGCAAAATGGCTCCTCCAGCATCCACCCAAGACTCCTCCCAGGCAGCTCCTGGAGGGCTTTGACCTCTTCTTTCGCATCCTAACGTCCCAGGTAGCAGCCCCAGATTCCTCTAAGGAAGCTACCCAAAATGGTCTTTTCTCCTTTGCAGGAAAATCTCTCCTAAGGGATCCACCCAGGACTCCTCTCAGGTCTCTGCTGCACTCTTTGGAGCTCTGCTTTCAGGTCCTAAAACCCCAGGTGGCAGCCCCAGATTCCTCCGAGGAAGCTACCCAAAAGGTTGTTTCCTCCCTTAATGCAAAATCGTTCCACCGGGATCCACCCAAGGCTCCTCCCAGGCAGCTCCTGGAGGGCTTTGACCTCTTCTTTCGCATCCGAAGATCCCAGGTAGCAGCCCCAGACTCCTCCAAGGAAGCTACCCAAAATGGTCTTTCCTGCTTTGCAGGAAAATCTCTTCGGAGCTCCGCTTTCAGGTCCTAAAATCCCAGGTAGCAACCCCAGATTCCTCCGAGGAAGCTACCCAAAAGGTTGTTTCCTCCCTTAATGCAAAATGGCTCCTCCAGCATCCACCCAAGACTCCTCCCAGGCAGCTCCTGGAGGGCTTTGACCTCTGCTCGCGGGTCCTCATGTCCCTTGCAGCAGCCCCACACTCCTCCAAGGAAGCTACCCAAAATGGTCTTTTCTCCTTTGCAGGAAAATCTCTCCTAAGGGATCCACCCAGGACTCCTCTCAGGTCTCTGCTGCACTCTTCGGAGCTCTGCTTTCAGGTCCTAGAATCCCAGGTAGCAACCCCAGATGCCTCCGAGGAAGCTACCCAAAAGGTTGTTTCCTCCCTTAATGCAAAATCGTTCCACCGGGATCCACCCAAGACTCCTCCCAGGCAGCTCCAGGAGGGCTTTGACCTCTTCTTTCGCATCCTAACGTCCCAGGTAGCAGCCCCAGATTCCTCTAAGGAAGCTACCCAAAATGGTCTTTTCTCCTTTGCAGGAAAATCTCTCCTAAGGGATCCACCCAGGACTTCTCTCAGGTCTCTGCTGCACTCTTCGGAGCTCTGCTTTCAGGTCCTAGAATCCCAGGTAGCAACCCCAGATTCCTCCGAGGAAGCTACCCAAAAGGTTGTTTCCTCCCTTAATTCAAAATGGCTCCTCCAGCATCCACCCAAGACTCCTCCCAGGCAGCTCCAGGAGGGCTTTGACCTCTGCTCGCGCGTCCTAATATCCCTGGCAGCAGCCCCAGATTCCTCCGAGGAAGCTACCCAAAATGGTCTTTTCTCCTTTGCAGGAAAATCTCTCCTAAGGGATCCACCCAGGACTTCTCTCAGGTCTCTGCTGCACTCTTCGGAGCTCTGCTTTCAGGTCCTAGAATCCCAGGTAGCAACCCCAGATTCCTCCGAGGAAGCTACCCAAAAGGTTGTTTCCTCCCTTAATGCAAAATCGTTCCACCGGGATCCACCCAAGACTCCTCCCAGGCAGCTCCTGGAGGGCTTTGACCTCTTCTTTCGCATCCGAAGATCCCAGGTAGCAGCCCCAGACTCCTCCAAGGAAGCTACCCAAAATGGTCTTTCCTGCTTTGCAGGAAAATCTCTTCGGAGCTCCGCTTTCAGGTCCTAAAATCCCAGGTAGCAACCCCAGATTCCTCCGAGGAAGCTACCCAAAAGGTTGTTTCCTCCCTTAATGCAAAATGGCTCCTCCAGCATCCACCCAAGACTGCTCCCAGGCAGCTCCTGGAGGGCTTTGACCTCTGCTCGCGGGTCCTAATATCCCAGGTAGCAGCCCCACACTCCTCCAAGGAAGCTACCCAAAATGGTCTTTTCTCCTTTGCAGGAAAATCTCTCCTAAGGGATCCACCCAGGACTCCTCTCAGGTCTCTGCTGCACTCTTCGGAGGTCTGCTTTCAGGACCTAGAATCCCAGGTAGCAACCCCAGATTCCTCCGAGGAAGCTACCCAAAAGGTTGTTTCCTCCCTTATTGCAAAATGGCTCCTCCAGCATCCACCCAAGACTCCTCCCAGGCAGCTCCTGGAGGGCTTTGACCTCTTCTTTCGCATCCTAACGTCCCAGGTAGCAGCCCCAGATTCCTCTAAGGAAGCTACCCAAAATGGTCTTTTCTCCTTTGCAGGAAAATCTCTCCTAAGGGATCCACCCAGGACTCCTCTCAGGTCTCTGCTGCACTCTTTGGAGCTCTGCTTTCAGGTCCTAAAACCCCAGGTGGCAGCCCCAGATTCCTCCAAGGAAGCTACCCAAAATGGTCTTTCCTGCTTTGCAGGAAAATGTCTCCTAAGGGATCCACCCAGGACTCCTCTCAGGTCTCTGCTGCACTCTTCGGAGCTCTGCTTTCAGGTCCTAGAATCCCAGGTAGCAACCCCAGATTCCTCCGAGGAAGCTACCCAAAAGGTTGTTTCCTCCCTTAATGCAAAATCGTTCCACCGGGATCCACCCAAGACTCCTCCCAGGCAGCTCCAGGAGGGCTTTGACCTCTTCTTTCGCATCCGAAGATCCCAGGTAGCAGCCCCAGACTCCTCCAAGGAAGCTACCCAAAATGGTCTTTCCTGCTTTGCAGGAAAATCTCTTCGGAGCTCCGCTTTCAGGTCCTAAAATCCCAGGTAGCAACCCCAGATTCCTCCGAGGAAGCTACCCAAAAGGTTGTTTCCTCCCTTAATGCAAAATGGCTCCTCCAGCATCCACCCAAGACTCCTCCCAGGCAGCTCCTGGAGGGCTTTGACCTCTGCTCGCGGGTCCTCATATCCCAGGCAGCAGCCCCACACTCCTCCAAGGAAGCTACCCAAAATGGTCTTTTCTCCTTTGCACGAAAATCTCTCCTAAGGGATCCACCCAGGACTCCTCTCAGGTCTCTGCTGCACTCTTCGGAGCTCTGCTTTCAGGTCCTAGAATCCCAGGTAGCAACCCCAGATTCCTCCGAGGAAGCTACCCAAAAGGTTGTTTCCTCCCTTAATGCAAAATCGTTCCACCGGGATCCACCCAAGACTCCTCCCAGGCAGCTCCTGGAGGGCTTTGACCTCTTCTTTTGCATCCTAAGGTGCCAGGTAGCAGCCCCAGATTCCTCTAAGGAAGCTACCCAAAATGGTCTTTTCTCCTTTGCAGGAAAATCTCTCCTAAGGGATCCACCCAGGACTTCTCTCAGGTCTCTGCTGCACTCTTCGGAGCTCTGCTTTCAGGTCCTAGAATCCCAGGTAGCAACCCCAGATTCCTCCGAGGAAGCTACCCAAAAGGTTGTTTCCTCCCTTAATTCAAAATGGCTCCTCCAGCATCCACCCAAGACTCCTCCCAGGCAGCTCCTGGAGGGCTTTGACCTCTTCTTTCGCATCCTAACGTCCCAGGTAGCAGCCCCAGATTCCTCCGAGGAAGCTACCCAAAATGGTCTTTCCTGCTTTGCAGGAAAATCTCTCCTAAGGGATCCACCCAGGACTTCTCTCAGGTCTCTGCTGCACTCTTCGGAGCTCTGCTTTCAGGTCCTACAATCCCAGGTAGCAACCCCAGATTCCTCCGAGGAAGCTACCCAAAAGGTTGTTTCCTCCCTTAATGCAAAATCGTTCCACCGGGATCCACCCAAGACTCCTCCCAGGCAGCTCCTGGAGGGCTTTGACCTCTTCTTTTGCATCCTAAGGTGCCAGGTAGCAGCCCCAGACTCCTCCAAGGAAGCTACCCAAAATGGTCTTTCCTGCTTTGCAGGAAAATCTCTTCGGAGCTCCGCTTTCAGGTCCTAAAATCCCAGGTAGCAACCCCAGATTCCTCCGAGGAAGCTACCCAAAAGGTTGTTTCCTCCCTTAATGCAAAATGGCTCCTCCAGCATCCACCCAAGACTGCTCCCAGGCAGCTCCTGGAGGGCTTTGACCTCTGCTCGCGGGTCCTAATATCCCAGGTAGCAGCCCCAGACTCCTCCAAGGAAGCTACCCAAAATGGTCTTTTCTCCTTTGCAGGAAAATCTCTCCTAAGGGATCCACCCAGGACTCCTCTCAGGTCTCTGCTGCACTCTTCGGAGCTCTGCTTTCAGGTCCTAGAATCCCAGGTAGCAACCCCAGATTCCTCCGAGGAAGCTACCCAAAAGGTTGTTTCCTCCCTTATTGCAAAATGGCTCCTCCAGCATCCACCCAAGACTCCTCCCAGGCAGCTCCTGGAGGGCTTTGACCTCTTCTTTCGCATCCTAACGTCGCAGGTAGCAGCCCCAGATTCCTCCGAGGAAGCTACCCAAAATGGTCTTTCCTGCTTTGCAGGAAAATCTCTCCTAAGGGATCCACCCAGGACTCCTCTCAGGTCTCTGCTGCACTCTTTGGAGCTCTGCTTTCAGGTCCTAAAACCCCAGGTGGCAGCCCCAGATTCCTCCAAGGAAGCTACCCAAAATGGTCTTTTCTCCTTTGCAGGAAAATCTCTCCTAAGGGATCCACCCAGGACTCCTCTCAGGTCTCTGCTGCACTCTTCGGAGCTCTGCTTTCAGGTCCTAGAATCCCAGGTAGCAACCCCAGATTCCTCCGAGGAAGCTACCCAAAAGGTTGTTTCCTCCCTTAATGCAAAATCGTTCCACCGGGATCCACCCAAGGCTCCTCCCAGGCAGCTCCTGGAGGGCTTTGACCTCTTCTTTCGCATCCGAAGATCCCAGGTAGCAGCCCCAGACTCCTCCAAGGAAGCTACCCAAAATGGTCTTTCCTGCTTTGCAGGAAAATCTCTTCGGAGCTCCGCTTTCAGGTCCTAAAATCCCAGGTAGCAGCCCCAGATTCCTCCGAGGAAGCTACCCAAAAGGTTGTTTCCTCCCTTAATGCAAAATGGCTCCTCCAGCATCCACCCAAGACTCCTCCCAGGCAGCTCCTGGAGGGCTTTGACCTCTGCTCGCGGGTCCTCATGTCCCTTGCAGCAGCCCCACACTCCTCCAAGGAAGCTACCCAAAATGGTCTTTTCTCCTTTGCAGGAAAATCTCTCCTAAGGGATCCACCCAGGACTCCTCTCAGGTCTCTGCTGCACTCTTCGGAGCTCTGCTTTCAGGTCCTAGAATCCCAGGTAGCAACCCCAGATGCCTCCGAGGAAGCTACCCAAAAGGTTGTTTCCTCCCTTAATGCAAAATCGTTCCACCGGGATCCACCCAAGACTCCTCCCAGGCAGCTCCTGGAGGGCTTTGACCTCTTCTTTCGCATCCTAACGTCCCAGGTAGCAGCCCCAGACTCCTCCAAGGAAGCTACCCAAAATGGTCTTTCCTGCTTTGCAGGAAAATCTCTCCTAAGGGATCCACCCAGGACTTCTCTCAGGTCTCTGCTGCACTCTTCGGAGCTCTGCTTTCAGGTCCTAGAATCCCAGGTAGCAACCCCAGATTCCTCCGAGGAAGCTACCCAAAAGGTTGTTTCCTCCCTTAATGCAAAATCGTTCCACCGGGATCCACCCAAGACTCCTCCCAGGCAGCTCCTGGAGGGCTTTGACCTCTTCTTTCGCATCCGAAGATCCCAGGTAGCAGCCCCAGACTCCTCCAAGGAAGCTACCCAAAATGGTCTTTCCTGCTTTGCAGGAAAATCTCTTCGGAGCTCCGCTTTCAGGTCCTAAAATCCCAGGTAGCAACCCCAGATTCCTCCGAGGAAGCTACCCAAAAGGTTGTTTCCTCCCTTAATGCAAAATGGCTCCTCCAGCATCCACCCAAGACTGCTCCCAGGCAGCTCCTGGAGGGCTTTGACCTCTGCTCGCGGGTCCTAATATCCCAGGTAGCAGCCCCAGACTCCTCCAAGGAAGCTACCCAAAATGGTCTTTTCTCCTTTGCAGGAAAATCTCTCCTAAGGGATCCACCCAGGACTCCTCTCAGGTCTCTGCTGCACTCTTCGGAGCTCTGCTTTCAGGTCCTAGAATCCCAGGTAGCAACCCCAGATTCCTCCGAGGAAGCTACCCAAAAGGTTGTTTCCTCCCTTATTGCAAAATGGCTCCTCCAGCATCCACCCAAGACTCCTCCCAGGCAGCTCCTGGAGGGCTTTGACCTCTTCTTTCGCATCCTAACGTCGCAGGTAGCAGCCCCAGATTCCTCCGAGGAAGCTACCCAAAATGGTCTTTTCTCCTTTGCAGGAAAATCTCTCCTAAGGGATCCACCCAGGACTCCTCTCAGGTCTCTGCTGCACTCTTCGGAGCTCTGCTTTCAGGACCTAGAATCCCAGGTAGCAACCCCAGATTCCTCCGAGGAAGCTACCCAAAAGGTTGTTTCCTCCCTTAATGCAAAATCGTTCCACCGGGATCCACCCAAGACTCCTCCCAGGCAGCTCCTGGAGGGCTTTGACCTCTTCTTTTGCATCCTAAGGTGCCAGGTAGCAGCCCCACACTCCTCCAAGGAAGCTACCCAAAATGGTCTTTCCTGCTTTGCAGGAAAATCTCTTCGGAGCTCCGCTTTCAGGTCCTAAAATCCCAGGTAGCAGCCCCAGATTCCTCCGAGGAAGCTACCCAAAAGGTTGTTTCCTCCCTTAATGCAAAATGGCTCCTCCAGCATCCACCCAAGACTCCTCCCAGGCAGCTCCTGGAGGGCTTTGACCTCTGCTCGCGGGTCCTAATATCCCTGGCAGCAGCCCCAGATTCCTTCAAGGAAGCTACCCAAAATGGTCTTTTCTCCTTTGCAGGAAAATCTCTCCTAAGGGATCCACCCAGGACTCCTCTCAGGTCTCTGCTGCACTCTTCGGAGGTCTGCTTTCAGGACCTAGAATCCCAGGTAGCAACCCCAGATTCCTCCGAGGAAGCTACCCAAAAGGTTGTTTCCTCCCTTAATGCAAAATGGCTCCTCCAGCATCCACCCAAGACTCCTCCCAGGCAGCTCCAGGAGGGCTTTGACCTCTTCTTTCGCATCCTAACGTCCCAGGTAGCAGCCCCAGATTCCTCCGAGGAAGCTACCCAAAATGGTCTTTCCTGCTTTGCAGGAAAATCTCTCCTAAGGCATCCACCCAGGACTCCTCTCAGGTGTCTGCTGCACTCTTCAGAGCTCTGCTTTCAAGTCCTAAAACCCCAGGTGGCAACCCCAGATTCCTCCAAAGAAGTTACCCGAAATGGTCTTTTCTCCTTTGCAGGAAAATCTCTCCTAAGGGATCCACCCAGGACTCCTCTCAGGTCTCTGCTGCACTCTTCGGAGCTCTGCTTTCAGGTCCTAGAATCCCAGGTAGCAACCCCAGATGCCTCCGAGGAAGCTACCCAAAAGGTTGTTTCCTCCCTTAATGCAAAATCGTTCCACCGGGATCCACCCAAGACTCCTCCCAGGCAGCTCCTGGAGGGCTTTGACCTCTTCTTTCGCATCCTAACGTCCCAGGTAGCAGCCCTAGATTCCTCTAAGGAAGCTACCCAAAATGGTCTTTTCTCCTTTGCAGGAAAATCTCTCCTAAGGGATCCACCCAGGACTCCTCTCAGGTCTCTGCTGCACTCTTCGGAGCTCTGCTTTCAGGTCCTAGAATCCCAGGTAGCAACCCCAGATGCCTCCGAGGAAGCTACCCAAAAGGTTGTTTCCTCCCTTAATGCAAAATCGTTCCACCGGGATCCACCCAAGACTCCTCCCAGGCAGCTCCTGGAGGGCTTTGACCTCTTCTTTCGCATCCTAACGTCCCAGGTAGCAGCCCCAGATTCCTCTAAGGAAGCTACCCAAAATGGTCTTTTCTCCTTTGCAGGAAAATCTCTCCTAAGGGATCCACCCAGGACTTCTCTCAGGTCTCTGCTGCACTCTTCGGAGCTCTGCTTTCAGGTCCTAGAATCCCAGGTAGCAACCCCAGATTCCTCCGAGGAAGCTACCCAAAAGGTTGTTTCCTCCCTTAATGCAAAATCGTTCCACCGGGATCCACCCAAGACTCCTCCCAGGCAGCTCCTGGAGGGCTTTGACCTCTTCTTTCGCATCCGAAGATCCCAGGTAGCAGCCCCAGACTCCTCCAAGGAAGCTACCCAAAATGGTCTTTCCTGCTTTGCAGGAAAATCTCTTCGGAGCTCCGCTTTCAGGTCCTAAAATCCCAGGTAGCAACCCCAGATTCCTCCGAGGAAGCTACCCAAAAGGTTGTTTCCTCCCTTAATGCAAAATGGCTCCTCCAGCATCCACCCAAGACTCCTCCCAGGCAGCTCCTGGAGGGCTTTGACCTCTGCTCGCGGGTCCTAATATCCCAGGTAGCAGCCCCACACTCCTCCAAGGAAGCTACCCAAAATGGTCTTTTCTCCTTTGCAGGAAAATCTCTCCTAAGGGATCCACCCAGGACTCCTCTCAGGTCTCTGCTGCACTCTTCGGAGCTCTGCTTTCAGGACCTAGAATCCCAGGTAGCAACCCCAGATTCCTCCGAGGAAGCTACCCAAAAGGTTGTTTCCTCCCTTATTGCAAAATGGCTCCTCCAGCATCCACCCAAGACTCCTCCCAGGCAGCTCCTGGAGGGCTTTGACCTCTTCTTTCGCATCCTAACGTCCCAGGTAGCAACCCCAGATTCCTCTAAGGAAGCTACCCAAAATGGTCTTTTCTCCTTTGCAGGAAAATCTCTCCTAAGGGATCCACCCAGGACTCCTCTCAGGTCTCTGCTGCACTCTTTGGAGCTCTGCTTTCAGGTCCTAAAACCCCAGGTGGCAGCCCCAGATTCCTCCAAGGAAGCTACCCAAAATGGTCTTTCCTGCTTTGCAGGAAAATCTCTCCTAAGGGATCCACCCAGGACTCCTCTCAGGTCTCTGCTGCACTCTTCGGAGCTCTGCTTTCAGGTCCTAGAATCCCAGGTAGCAACCCCAGATTCCTCCGAGGAAGCTACCCAAAAGGTTGTTTCCTCCCTTAATGCAAAATCGTTCCACCGGGATCCACCCAAGGCTCCTCCCAGGCAGCTCCTGGAGGGCTTTGACCTCTTCTTTCGCATCCGAAGATCCCAGGTAGCAGCCCCAGACTCCTCCAAGGAAGCTACCCAAAATGGTCTTTCCTGCTTTGCAGGAAAATCTCTTCGGAGCTCCGCTTTCAGGTCCTAAAATCCCAGGTAGCAACCCCAGATTCCTCCGAGGAAGCTACCCAAAAGGTTGTTTCCTCCCTTAATGCAAAATGGCTCCTCCAGCATCCACCCAAGACTCCTCCCAGGCAGCTCCTGGAGGGCTTTGACCTCTGCTCGCGGGTCCTCATATCCCTGGCAGCAGCCCCACACTCCTCCAAGGAAGCTACCCAAAATGCTCTTTTCTCCTTTGCACGAAAATCTCTCCTAAGGGATCCACCCAGGACTCCTCTCAGGTCTCTGCTGCACTCTTCGGAGCTCTGCTTTCAGGTCCTAGAATCCCAGGTAGCAACCCCAGATTCCTCCGAGGAAGCTACCCAAAAGGTTGTTTCCTCCCTTAATGCAAAATCGTTCCACCGGGATCCACCCAAGACTCCTCCCAGGCAGCTCCTGGAGGGCTTTGACCTCTTCTTTTGCATCCTAAGGTGCCAGGTAGCAGCCCCAGATTCCTCTAAGGAAGCTACCCAAAATGGTCTTTTCTCCTTTGCAGGAAAATCTCTCCTAAGGGATCCACCCAGGACTTCTCTCAGGTCTCTGCTGCACTCTTCGGAGCTCTGCTTTCAGGTCCTAGAATCCCAGGTAGCAACCCCAGATTCCTCCGAGGAAGCTACCCAAAAGGTTGTTTCCTCCCTTAATTCAAAATGGCTCCTCCAGCATCCACCCAAGACTCCTCCCAGGCAGCTCCTGGAGGGCTTTGACCTCTTCTTTCGCATCCTAACGTCCCAGGTAGCAGCCCCAGATTCCTCCGAGGAAGCTACCCAAAATGGTCTTTCCTGCTTTGCAGGAAAATCTCTCCTAAGGGATCCACCCAGGACTTCTCTCAGGTCTCTGCTGCACTCTTCGGAGCTCTGCTTTCAGGTCCTACAATCCCAGGTAGCAACCCCAGATTCCTCCGAGGAAGCTACCCAAAAGGTTGTTTCCTCCCTTAATGCAAAATCGTTCCACCGGGATCCACCCAAGACTCCTCCCAGGCAGCTCCTGGAGGGCTTTGACCTCTTCTTTTGCATCCTAAGGTGCCAGGTAGCAGCCCCAGACTCCTCCAAGGAAGCTACCCAAAATGGTCTTTCCTGCTTTGCAGGAAAATCTCTTCGGAGCTCCGCTTTCAGGTCCTAAAATCCCAGGTAGCAACCCCAGATTCCTCCGAGGAAGCTACCCAAAAGGTTGTTTCCTCCCTTAATGCAAAATGGCTCCTCCAGCATCCACCCAAGACTGCTCCCAGGCAGCTCCTGGAGGGCTTTGACCTCTGCTCGCGGGTCCTAATATCCCAGGTAGCAGCCCCAGACTCCTCCAAGGAAGCTACCCAAAATGCTCTTTTCTCCTTTGCAGGAAAATCTCTCCTAAGGGATCCACCCAGGACTCCTCTCAGGTCTCTGCTGCACTCTTCGGAGCTCTGCTTTCAGGTCCTAGAATCCCAGTAGCAACCCCAGATTCCTCCGAGGAAGCTACCCAAAAGGTTGTTTCCTCCCTTATTGCAAAATGGCTCCTCCAGCATCCACCCAAGACTCCTCCCAGGCAGCTCCTGGAGGGCTTTGACCTCTTCTTTCGCATCCTAACGTCGCAGGTAGCAGCCCCAGATTCCTCCGAGGAAGCTACCCAAAATGGTCTTTCCTGCTTTGCAGGAAAATCTCTCCTAAGGGATCCACCCAGGACTCCTCTCAGGTCTCTGCTGCACTCTTTGGAGCTCTGCTTTCAGGTCCTAAAACCCCAGGTGGCAGCCCCAGATTCCTCCAAGGAAGCTACCCAAAATGGTCTTTCCTGCTTTGCAGGAAAATCTCTCCTAAGGGATCCACCCAGGACTCCTCTCAGGTCTCTGCTGCACTCTTCGGAGCTCTGCTTTCAGGACCTAGAATCCCAGGTAGCAACCCCAGATTCCTCCGAGGAAGCTACCCAAAAGGTTGTTTCCTCCCTTAATGCAAAATCGTTCCACCGGGATCCACCCAAGGCTCCTCCCAGGCAGCTCCTGGAGGGCTTTGACCTCTTCTTTCGCATCCGAAGATCCCAGGTAGCAGCCCCAGACTCCTCCAAGGAAGCTACCCAAAATGGTCTTTCCTGCTTTGCAGGAAAATCTCTTCGGAGCTCCGCTTTCAGGTCCTAAAATCCCAGGTAGCAGCCCCAGATTCCTCCGAGGAAGCTACCCAAAATGGTCTTTCCTGCTTTGCAGGAAAATCTCTCCTAAGGGATCCACCCAGGACTCCTCTCAGGTCTCTGCTGCACTCTTTGGAGCTCTGCTTTCAGGTCCTAAAACCCCAGGTAGCAGCCCCACACTCCTCCAAGGAAGCTACCCAAAATGGTCTTTTCTCCTTTGCAGGAAAATCTCTCCTAAGGGATCCACCCAGGACTCCTCTCAGGTCTCTGCTGCACTCTTCGGAGCTCTGCTTTCAGGTCCTAGAATCCCAGGTAGCAACCCCAGATGCCTCCGAGGAAGCTACCCAAAAGGTTGTTTCCTCCCTTAATGCAAAATCGTTCCACCGGGATCCACCCAAGACTCCTCCCAGGCAGCTCCTGGAGGGCTTTGACCTCTTCTTTCGCATCCTAACGTCCCAGGTAGCAGCCCCAGATTCCTCTAAGGAAGCTACCCAAAATGGTCTTTTCTCCTTTGCAGGAAAATCTCTCCTAAGGGATCCACCCAGGACTTCTCTCAGGTCTCTGCTGCACTCTTCGGAGCTCTGCTTTCAGGTCCTAGAATCCCAGGTAGCAACCCCAGATTCCTCCGAGGAAGCTACCCAAAAGGTTGTTTCCTCCCTTAATTCAAAATGGCTCCTCCAGCATCCACCCAAGACTCCTCCCAGGCAGCTCCTGGAGGGCTTTGACCTCTTCTTTCGCATCCTAACGTCCCAGGTAGCAGCCCCAGATTCCTCCGAGGAAGCTACCCAAAATGGTCTTTCCTGCTTTGCAGGAAAATCTCTCCTAAGGGATCCACCCAGGACTTCTCTCAGGTCTCTGCTGCACTCTTCGGAGCTCTGCTTTCAGGTCCTAGAATCCCAGGTAGCAACCCCAGATTCCTCCGAGGAAGCTACCCAAAAGGTTGTTTCCTCCCTTAATGCAAAATCGTTCCACCGGGATCCACCCAAGACTCCTCCCAGGCAGCTCCTGGAGGGCTTTGACCTCTTCTTTCGCATCCGAAGATCCCAGGTAGCAGCCCCAGACTCCTCCAAGGAAGCTACCCAAAATGGTCTTTCCTGCTTTGCAGGAAAATCTCTTCGGAGCTCCGCTTTCAGGTCCTAAAATCCCAGGTAGCAACCCCAGATTCCTCCGAGGAAGCTACCCAAAAGGTTGTTTCCTCCCTTAATGCAAAATGGCTCCTCCAGCATCCACCCAAGACTGCTCCCAGGCAGCTCCTGGAGGGCTTTGACCTCTGCTCGCGGGTCCTAATATCCCAGGTAGCAGCCCCAGACTCCTCCAAGGAAGCTACCCAAAATGGTCTTTTCTCCTTTGCACGAAAATCTCTCCTAAGGGATCCACCCAGGACTCCTCTCAGGTCTCTGCTGCACTCTTCGGAGCTCTGCTTTCAGGTCCTAGAATCCCAGGTAGCAACCCCAGATTCCTCCGAGGAAGCTACCCAAAAGGTTGTTTCCTCCCTTAATGCAAAATGGCTCCTCCAGCATCCACCCAAGACTCCTCCCAGGCAGCTCCTGGAGGGCTTTGACCTCTTCTTTCGCATCCTAACGTCCCAGGTAGCAGCCCCAGATTCCTCCGAGGAAGCTACCCAAAATGGTCTTTCCTGCTTTGCAGGAAAATCTCTCCTAAGGGATCCACCCAGGACTCCTCTCAGGTCTCTGCTGCACTCTTTGGAGCTCTGCTTTCAGGTCCTAAAACCCCAGGTGGCAGCCCCAGATTCCTCCAAGGAATCTACCCAATATGGTCTTTTCTCCTTTGCAGGAAAATCTCTCCTAAGGGATCCACCCAGGACTCCTCTCAGGTCTCTGCTGCACTCTTCGGAGCTCTGCTTTCAGGACCTAGAATCCCAGGTAGCAACCCCAGATTCCTCCGAGGAAGCTACCCAAAAGGTTGTTTCCTCCCTTAATGCAAAATCGTTCCACCGGGATCCACCCAAGACTCCTCCCAGGCAGCTCCTGGAGGGCTTTGACCTCTTCTTTTGCATCCTAAGGTGCCAGGTAGCAGCCCCAGACTCCTCCAAGGAAGCTACCCAAAATGGTCTTTCCTGCTTTGCAGGAAAATCTCTTCGGAGCTCCGCTTTCAGGTCCTAAAATCCCAGGTAGCAGCCCCAGATTCCTCCGAGGAAGCTACCCAAAAGGTTGTTTTCCTCCCTTAATGCAAAATGGCTCCTCCAGCATCCACCCAAGACTCCTCCCAGGCAGCTCCTGGAGGGCTTTGACCTCTGCTCGCGGGTCCTCATGTCCCTTGCAGCAGCCCCACACTCCTCCAAGGAAGCTACCCAAAATGGTCTTTTCTCCTTTGCAGGAAAATCTCTCCTAAGGGATCCACCCAGGACTCCTCTCAGGTCTCTGCTGCACTCTTCGGAGCTCTGCTTTCAGGTCCTAGAATCCCAGGTAGCAACCCCAGATGCCTCCGAGGAAGCTACCCAAAAGGTTGTTTCCTCCCTTAATGCAAAATCGTTCCACCGGGATCCACCCAAGACTCCTCCCAGGCAGCTCCAGGAGGGCTTTGACCTCTTCTTTCGCATCCTAACGTCCCAGGTAGCAGCCCCAGATTCCTCTAAGGAAGCTACCCAAAATGGTCTTTTCTCCTTTGCAGGAAAATCTCTCCCAAGGGATCCACCCAGGACTTCTCTCAGGTCTCTGCTGCACTCTTCGGAGCTCTGCTTTCAGGTCCTAGAATCCCAGGTAGCAACCCCAGATTCCTCCGAGGAAGCTACCCAAAAGGTTGTTTCCTCCCTTAATTCAAAATGGCTCCTCCAGCATCCACCCAAGACTCCTCCCAGGCAGCTCCAGGAGGGCTTTGACCTCTTCTTTCGCATCCTAACGTCCCAGGTAGCAGCCCCAGATTCCTCCGAGGAAGCTACCCAAAATGGTCTTTTCTCCTTTGCAGGAAAATCTCTCCTAAGGGATCCACCCAGGACTTCTCTCAGGTCTCTGCTGCACTCTTCGGAGCTCTGCTTTCAGGTCCTAGAATCCCAGGTAACAACCCCAGATTCCTCCGAGGAAGCTACCCAAAAGGTTGTTTCCTCCCTTAATGCAAAATGGCTCCTCCAGCATCCACCCAAGACTGCTCCCAGGCAGCTCCTGGAGGGCTTTGACCTCTGCTCGCGGGTCCTAATATCCCAGGTAGCAGCCCCAGACTCCTCCAAGGAAGCTACCCAAAATGGTCTTTTCTCCTTTGCACGAAAATCTCTCCTAAGGGATCCACCCAGGACTCCTCTCAGGTCTCTGCTGCACTCTTCGGAGCTCTGCTTTCAGGTCCTAGAATCCCAGGTAGCAACCCCAGATTCCTCCGAGGAAGCTACCCAAAAGGTTGTTTCCTCCCTTATTGCAAAATGGCTCCTCCAGCATCCACCCAAGACTCCTCCCAGGCAGCTCCAGGAGGGCTTTGACCTCTTCTTTCGCATCCTAACGTCGCAGGTAGCAGCCCCAGATTCCTCCGAGGAAGCTACCCAAAATGGTCTTTCCTGCTTTGCAGGAAAATCTCTCCTAAGGGATCCACCCAGGACTCCTCTCAGGTCTCTGCTGCACTCTTTGGAGCTCTGCTTTCAGGTCCTAAAACCCCAGGTGGCAGCCCCAGATTCCTTCAGGGAAGCTACCCAAAATGGTCTTTTCTCCTTTGCAGGAAAATCTCTCCTAAGGGATCCACCCAGGTCTCCTCTCAGGTCTCTGCTGCACTCTTCGGAGCTCTGCTTTCAGGACCTAGAATCCCAGGTAGCAACCCCAGATTCCTCCGAGGAAGCTACCCAAAAGGTTGTTTCCTCCCTTAATGCAAAATCGTTCCACCGGGATCCACCCAAGACTCCTCCCAGGCAGCTCCTGGAGGGCTTTGACCTCTTCTTTTGCATCCTAAGGTGCCAGGTAGCAGCCCCACACTCCTCCAAGGAAGCTACCCAAAATGGTCTTTCCTGCTTTGCAGGAAAATCTCTTCGGAGCTCCGCTTTCAGGTCCTAAAATCCCAGGTAGCAGCCCCAGATTCCTCCGAGGAAGCTACCCAAAAGGTTGTTTCCTCCCTTAATGCAAAATGGCTCCTCCAGCATCCACCCAAGACTCCTCCCAGGCAGCTCCTGGAGGGCTTTGACCTCTGCTCGCGGGTCCTCATGTCCCTTGCAGCAGCCCCACACTCCTCCAAGGAAGCTACCCAAAATGGTCTTTTCTCCTTTGCAGGAAAATCTCTCCTAAGGGATCCACCCAGGACTCCTCTCAGGTCTCTGCTGCACTCTTCGGAGCTCTGCTTTCAGGTCCTAGAATCCCAGGTAGCAACCCCAGATGCCTCCGAGGAAGCTACCCAAAAGGTTGTTTCCTCCCTTAATGCAAAATCGTTCCACCGGGATCCACCCAAGACTCCTCCCAGGCAGCTCCTGGAGGGCTTTGACCTCTTCTTTCGCATCCTAACGTCCCAGGTAGCAGCCCCAGATTCCTCTAAGGAAGCTACCCAAAATGGTCTTTTCTCCTTTGCAGGAAAATCTCTCCTAAGGGATCCACCCAGGACTTCTCTCAGGTCTCTGCTGCACTCTTCGGAGCTCTGCTTTCAGGTCCTAGAATCCCAGGTAGCAACCCCAGATTCCTCCGAGGAAGCTACCCAAAATGTTGTTTCCTCCCTTAATTCAAAATGGCTCCTCCAGCATCCACCCAAGACTCCTCCCAGGCAGCTCCAGGAGGGCTTTGACCTCTTCTTTCGCATCCTAACGTCCCAGGTAGCAGCCCCAGATTCCTCCGAGGAAGCTACCCAAAATGGTCTTTTCTCCTTTGCAGGAAAATCTCTCCTAAGGGATCCACCCAGGACTTCTCTCAGGTCTCTGCTGCACTCTTCGGAGCTCTGCTTTCAGGTCCTACAATCCCAGGTAGCAACCCCAGATTCCTCCGAGGAAGCTACCCAAAAGGTTGTTTCCTCCCTTAATGCAAAATCGTTCCACCGGGATCCACCCAAGACTCCTCCCAGGCAGCTCCTGGAGGGCTTTGACCTCTTCTTTCGCATCCGAAGATCCCAGGTAGCAGCCCCAGACTCCTCCAAGGAAGCTACCCAAAATGGTCTTTCCTGCTTTGCAGGAAAATCTCTTCGGAGCTCCGCTTTCAGGTCCTAAAATCCCAGGTAGCAACCCCAGATTCCTCCGAGGAAGCTACCCAAAAGGTTGTTTCCTCCCTTAATGCAAAATGGCTCCTCCAGCATCCACCCAAGACTGCTCCCAGGCAGCTCCTGGAGGGCTTTGACCTCTGCTCGCGGGTCCTAATATCCCAGGTAGCAGCCCCACACTCCTCCAAGGAAGCTACCCAAAATGGTCTTTTCTCCTTTGCAGGAAAATCTCTCCTAAGGGATCCACCCAGGACTCCTCTCAGGTCTCTGCTGCACTCTTCGGAGCTCTGCTTTCAGGTCCTAGAATCCCAGGTAGCAACCCCAGATGCCTCCGAGGAAGCTACCCAAAAGGTTGTTTCCTCCCTTAATGCAAAATCGTTCCACCGGGATCCACCCAAGACTCCTCCCAGGCAGCTCCTGGAGGGCTTTGACCTCTTCTTTCGCATCCTAACGTCCCAGGTAGCAGCCCCAGATTCCTCTAAGGAAGCTACCCAAAATGGTCTTTTCTCCTTTGCAGGAAAATCTCTCCTAAGGGATCCACCCAGGACTTCTCTCAGGTCTCTGCTGCACTCTTCGGAGCTCTGCTTTCAGGTCCTAGAATCCCAGGTAGCAACCCCAGATTCCTCCGAGGAAGCTACCCAAAATGTTGTTTCCTCCCTTAATTCAAAATGGCTCCTCCAGCATCCACCCAAGACTCCTCCCAGGCAGCTCCAGGAGGGCTTTGACCTCTTCTTTCGCATCCTAACGTCCCAGGTAGCAGCCCCAGATTCCTCCGAGGAAGCTACCCAAAATGGTCTTTTCTCCTTTGCAGGAAAATCTCTCCTAAGGGATCCACACAGGACTTCTCTCAGGTCTCTGCTGCACTCTTCGGAGCTCTGCTTTCAGGTCCTAGAATCCCAGGTAGCAACCCCAGATTCCTCCGAGGAAGCTACCCAAAAGGTTGTTTCCTCCCTTATTGCAAAATGGCTCCTCCAGCATCCACCCAAGACTCCTCCCAGGCAGCTCCTGGAGGGCTTTGACCTCTTCTTTCGCATCCTAACGTCCCAGGTAGCAGCCCCAGATTCCTCTAAGGAAGCTACCCAAAATGGTCTTTTCTCCTTTGCAGGAAAATCTCTCCTAAGGGATCCACCCAGGACTCCTCTCAGGTCTCTGCTGCACTCTTTGGAGCTCTGCTTTCAGGTCCTAAAACCCCAGGTGGCAGCCCCAGATTCCTCCAAGGAAGCTACCCAAAATGGTCTTTCCTGCTTTGCAGGAAAATCTCTCCTAAGGGATCCACCCAGGACTCCTCTCAGGTCTCTGCTGCACTCTTCGGAGCTCTGCTTTCAGGTCCTAGAATCCCAGGTAGCAACCCCAGATTCCTCCGAGGAAGCTACCCAAAAGGTTGTTTCCTCCCTTAATGCAAAATCGTTCCACCGGGATCCACCCAAGGCTCCTCCCAGGCAGCTCCTGGAGGGCTTTGACCTCTTCTTTCGCATCCGAAGATCCCAGGTAGCAGCCCCAGACTCCTCCAAGGAAGCTACCCAAAATGGTCTTTCCTGCTTTGCAGGAAAATCTCTTCGGAGCTCCGCTTTCAGGTCCTAAAATCCCAGGTAGCAACCCCAGATTCCTCCGAGGAAGCTACCCAAAAGGTTGTTTCCTCCCTTAATGCAAAATGGCTCCTCCAGCATCCACCCAAGACTCCTCCCCGGCAGCTCCTGGAGGGCTTTGACCTCTGCTCGCGGGTCCTCATATCCCTGGCAGCAGCCCCACACTCCTCCAAGGAAGCTACCCAAAATGGTCTTTTCTCCTTTGCAGGAAAATCTCTCCTAAGGGATCCACCCAGGACTCCTCTCAGGTCTCTGCTGCACTCTTCGGAGCTCTGCTTTCAGGTCCTAGAATCCCAGGTAGCAACCCCAGATTCCTCCGAGGAAGCTACCCAAAAGGTTGTTTCCTCCCTTAATGCAAAATCGTTCCACCGGGATCCACCCAAGACTCCTCCCAGGCAGCTCCTGGAGGGCTTTGACCTCTTCTTTCGCATCCTAACGTCCCAGGTAGCAGCCCCAGATTCCTCTAAGGAAGCTACCCAAAATGGTCTTTTCTCCTTTGCAGGAAAATCTCTCCTAAGGGATCCACCCAGGACTTCTCTCAGGTCTCTGCTGCACTCTTCGGAGCTCTGCTTTCAGGTCCTAGAATCCCAGGTAGCAACCCCAGATTCCTCCGAGGAAGCTACCCAAAAGGTTGTTTCCTCCCTTAATTCAAAATGGCTCCTCCAGCATCCACCCAAGACTCCTCCCAGGCAGCTCCTGGAGGGCTTTGACCTCTTCTTTCGCATCCTAACGTCCCAGGTAGCAGCCCCAGATTCCTCCGAGGAAGCTACCCAAAATGGTCTTTCCTGCTTTGCAGGAAAATCTCTCCTAAGGGATCCACCCAGGACTTCTCTCAGGTCTCTGCTGCACTCTTCGGAGCTCTGCTTTCAGGTCCTACAATCCCAGGTAGCAACCCCAGATTCCTCCGAGGAAGCTACCCAAAAGGTTGTTTCCTCCCTTAATGCAAAATCGTTCCACCGGGATCCACCCAAGACTCCTCCCAGGCAGCTCCTGGAGGGCTTTGACCTCTTCTTTTGCATCCTAAGGTCCCAGGTAGCAGCCCCAGACTCCTCCAAGGAAGCTACCCAAAATGGTCTTTCCTGCTTTGCAGGAAAATCTCTTCGGAGCTCCGCTTTCAGGTCCTAAAATCCCAGGTAGCAACCCCAGATTCCTCCGAGGAAGCTACCCAAAAGGTTGTTTCCTCCCTTAATGCAAAATGGCTCCTCCAGCATCCACCCAAGACTGCTCCCAGGCAGCTCCTGGAGGGCTTTGACCTCTGCTCGCGGGTCCTAATATCCCAGGTAGCAGCCCCAGACTCCTCCAAGGAAGCTACCCAAAATGGTCTTTTCTCCTTTGCACGAAAATCTCTCCTAAGGGATCCACCCAGGACTCCTCTCAGGTCTCTGCTGCACTCTTCGGAGCTCTGCTTTCAGGTCCTAGAATCCCAGGTAGCAACCCCAGATTCCTCCGAGGAAGCTACCCAAAAGGTTGTTTCCTCCCTTATTGCAAAATGGCTCCTCCAGCATCCACCCAAGACTCCTCCCAGGCAGCTCCTGGAGGGCTTTGACCTCTTCTTTTGCATCCTAACGTCGCAGGTAGCAGCCCCAGATTCCTCCGAGGAAGCTACCCAAAATGGTCTTTCCTGCTTTGCAGGAAAATCTCTCCTAAGGGATCCACCCAGGACTCCTCTCAGGTCTCTGCTGCACTCTTTGGAGCTCTGCTTTCAGGTCCTAAAACCCCGGGTGGCAGCCCCAGATTCCTCCAAGGAAGCTACCCAAAATGGTCTTTTCTCCTTTGCAGGAAAATCTCTCCTAAGGGATCCACCCAGGACTCCTCTCAGGTCTCTGCTGCACTCTTCGGAGCTCTGCTTTCAGGACCTAGAATCCCAGGTAGCAACCCCAGATTCCTCCGAGGAAGCTACCCAAAAGGTTGTTTCCTCCCTTAATGCAAAATGGCTCCTCCAGCATCCACGCAAGACTCCTCCCAGGCAGCTCCTGGAGGGCTTTGACCTCTTCTTTCGCATCCTAACGTCCCAGGTAGCAGCCCCAGATTCCTCTAAGGAAGCTACCCAAAATGGTCTTTTCTCCTTTGCAGGAAAATCTCTCCTAAGGGATCCACCCAGGACTTCTCTCAGGTCTCTGCTGCACTCTTCGGAGCTCTGCTTTCAGGTCCTAGAATCCCAGGTAGCAACCCCAGATTCCTCCGAGGAAGCTACCCAAAAGGTTGTTTCCTCCCTTAATTCAAAATGGCTCCTCCAGCATCCACCCAAGACTCCTCCCAGGCAGCTCCTGGAGGGCTTTGACCTCTTCTTTCGCATCCTAACGTCCCAGGTAGCAGCCCCAGATTCCTCCGAGGAAGCTACCCAAAATGGTCTTTCCTGCTTTGCAGGAAAATCTCTCCTAAGGGATCCACACAGGACTTCTCTCAGGTCTCTGCTGCACTCTTCGGAGCTCTGCTTTCAGGTCCTACAATCCCAGGTAGCAACCCCAGATTCCTCCGAGGAAGCTACCCAAAAGGTTGTTTCCTCCCTTAATGCAAAATCGTTCCACCGGGATCCACCCAAGACTCCTCCCAGGCAGCTCCTGGAGGGCTTTGACCTCTTCTTTTGCATCCTAAGGTGCCAGGTAGCAGCCCCAGACTCCTCCAAGGAAGCTACCCAAAATGGTCTTTCCTGCTTTGCAGGAAAATCTCTTCGGAGCTCCGCTTTCAGGTCCTAAAATCCCAGGTAGCAACCCCAGATTCCTCCGAGGAAGCTACCCAAAAGGTTGTTTCCTCCCTTAATGCAAAATGGCTCCTCCAGCATCCACCCAAGACTGCTCCCAGGCAGCTCCTGGAGGGCTTTGACCTCTGCTCGCGGGTCCTAATATCCCAGGTAGCAGCCCCAGACTCCTCCAAGGAAGCTACCCAAAATGGTCTTTTCTCCTTTGCACGAAAATCTCTCCTAAGGGATCCACCCAGGACTCCTCTCAGGTCTCTGCTGCACTCTTCGGAGCTCTGCTTTCAGGTCCTAGAATCCCAGGTAGCAACCCCAGATTCCTCCGAGGAAGCTACCCAAAAGGTTGTTTCCTCCCTTATTGCAAAATGGCTCCTCCAGCATCCACCCAAGACTCCTCCCAGGCAGCTCCTGGAGGGCTTTGACCTCTTCTTTCGCATCCTAACGTCGCAGGTAGCAGCCCCAGATTCCTCCGAGGAAGCTACCCAAAATGGTCTTTCCTGCTTTGCAGGAAAATCTCTCCTAAGGGATCCACCCAGGACTCCTCTCAGGTCTCTGCTGCACTCTTCGGAGCTCTGCTTTCAGGACCTAGAATCCCAGGTAGCAACCCCAGATTCCTCCGAGGAAGCTACCCAAAAGGTTGTTTCCTCCCTTAATGCAAAATCGTTCCACCGGGATCCACCCAAGACTCCTCCCAGGCAGCTCCTGGAGGGCTTTGACCTCTTCTTTTGCATCCTAAGGTCCCAGGTAGCAGCCCCAGACTCCTCCAAGGAAGCTACCCAAAATGGTCTTTCCTGCTTTGCAGGAAAATCTCTTCGGAGCTCCGCTTTCAGGTCCTAAAATCCCAGGTAGCAGCCCCAGATTCCTCCGAGGAAGCTATCCAAAAGGTTGTTTCCTCCCTTAATGCAAAATGGCTCCTCCAGCATCCACCCAAGACTCCTCCCAGGCAGCTCCTGGAGGGCTTTGACCTCTGCTCGCGGGTCCTCATGTCCCTTGCAGCAGCCCCACACTCCTCCAAGGAAGCTACCCAAAATGGTCTTTTCTCCTTTGCAGGAAAATCTCTCCTAAGGGATCCACCCAGGACTCCTCTCAGGTCTCTGCTGCACTCTTCGGAGCTCTGCTTTCAGGTCCTAGAATCCCAGGTAGCAACCCCAGATTCCTCCGAGGAAGCTACCCAAAAGGTTGTTTCCTCCCTTAATTCAAAATGGCTCCTCCAGCATCCACCCAAGACTCCTCCCCGGCAGCTCCAGGAGGGCTTTGACCTCTTCTTTCGCATCCTAACGTCCCAGGTAGCAGCCCCAGATTCCTCCAAGGAAGCTACCCAAAATGGTCTTTCCTGCTTTGCAGGAAAATCTCTTCGGAGCTCCGCTTTCAGGTCCTAAAATCCCAGGTAGCAACCCCAGATTCCTCCGAGGAAGCTACCCAAAATGTTGTTTCCTCCCTTAATGCAAAATGGCTCCTTCCGGATCCACCCAAGACTCCTCCCAGGCAGCTCCTGGAGGGCTTTGACCTCTTCTTTCGCATCCGAAGATCCCAGGTAGCAGCCCCAGACTCCTCCAAGGAAGCTACCCAAAATGGTCTTTCCTGCTTTGCAGGAAAATCTCTTCGGAGCTCCGCTTTCAGGTCCTAAAATCCCAGGTAGCAACCCCAGATTCCTCCGAGGAAGCTACCCAAAAGGTTGTTTCCTCCCTTAATTCAAAATGGCTCCTCCAGCATCCACCCAAGACTCCTCCCAGGCAGCTCCTGGAGGGCTTTGACCTCTGCTCGCGGGTCCTAATATCCCAGGTAGCAGCCCCACACTCCTCCAAGGAAGCTACCCAAAATGGTCTTTCCTGCTTTGCAGGAAATTCTCTCCTAAGGGATCCACCCAGGACTTCTCTCAGGTCTCTGCTGCACTCTTCGGAGCTCTGCTTTCAGGTCCTACAATCCCAGGTAGCAACCCCAGATTCCTCCGAGGAAGCTACCCAAAAGGTTGTTTCCTCCCTTAATGCAAAATCGTTCCACCGGGATCCACCCAAGACTCCTCCCAGGCAGCTCCAGGAGGGCTTTGACCTCTTCTTTTGCATCCTAAGGTCCCAGGTAGCAGCCCCAGACTCCTCCAAGGAAGCTACCCAAAATGGTCTTTTCTCCTTTGCAGGAAATTCTCTCCTAAGGGATCCACCCAGGACTTCTCTCAGGTCTCTGCTGCACTCTTCGGAGCTCTGCTTTCAGGTCCTAGAATCCCAGGTAGCAACCCCAGATTCCTCCGAGGAAGCTACCCAAAAGGTTGTTTCCTCCCTTATTGCAAAATGGCTCCTCCAGCATCCACCCAAGACTCCTCCCAGGCAGCTCCTGGAGGGCTTTGACCTCTTCTTTCGCATCCTAACGTCGCAGGTAGCAGCCCCAGATTCCTCCGAGGAAGCTACCCAAAATGGTCTTTCCTGCTTTGCAGGAAAATCTCTCCTAAGGGATCCACCCAGGACTCCTCTCAGGTCTCTGCTGCACTCTTTGGAGCTCTGCTTTCAGGTCCTAAAACCCCAGGTGGCAGCCCCAGATTCCTCCAAGGAAGCTACCCAAAATGGTCTTTTCTCCTTTGCAGGAAAATCTCTCCTAAGGGATCCACCCAGGACTCCTCTCAGGTCTCTGCTGCACTCTTCGGAGCTCTGCTTTCAGGACCTAGAATCCCAGGTAGCAACCCCAGATTCCTCCGAGGAAGCTACCCAAAAGATTGTTTCCTCCCTTAATGCAAAATCGTTCCACCGGGATCCACCCAAGACTCCTCCCAGGCAGCTCCTGGAGGGCTTTGACCTCTTCTTTTGCATCCTAAGGTGCCAGGTAGCAGCCCCAGACTCCTCCAAGGAAGCTACCCAAAATGGTCTTTCCTGCTTTGCAGGAAAATCTCTCCTAAGGGATCCACCCAGGACTCCTCTCAGGTCTCTGCTGCACTCTTCGGAGCTCTGCTTTCAGGACCTAGAATCCCAGGTAGCAACCCCAGATTCCTCCGAGGAAGCTACCCAAAAGGTTGTTTCCTCCCTTAATGCAAAATCGTTCCACCGGGATCCACCCAAGACTCCTCCCAGGCAGCTCCTGGAGGGCTTTGACCTCTTCTTTTGCATCCTAAGGTCCCAGGTAGCAGCCCCAGACTCCTCCAAGGAAGCTACCCAAAATGGTCTTTCCTGCTTTGCAGGAAAATCTCTTCGGAGCTCCGCTTTCAGGTCCTAAAATCCCAGGTAGCAGCCCCAGATTCCTCCGAGGAAGCTATCCAAAAGGTTGTTTCCTCCCTTAATGCAAAATGGCTCCTCCAGCATCCACCCAAGACTCCTCCCAGGCAGCTCCTGGAGGGCTTTGACCTCTGCTCGCGGGTCCTCATGTCCCTTGCAGCAGCCCCACACTCCTCCAAGGAAGCTACCCAAAATGGTCTTTTCTCCTTTGCAGGAAAATCTCTCCTAAGGGATCCACCCAGGACTCCTCTCAGGTCTCTGCTGCACTCTTCGGAGCTCTGCTTTCAGGTCCTAGAATCCCAGGTAGCAACCCCAGATTCCTCCGAGGAAGCTACCCAAAAGGTTGTTTCCTCCCTTAATTCAAAATGGCTCCTCCAGCATCCACCCAAGACTCCTCCCCGGCAGCTCCAGGAGGGCTTTGACCTCTTCTTTCGCATCCTAACGTCCCAGGTAGCAGCCCCAGATTCCTCCAAGGAAGCTACCCAAAATGGTCTTTCCTGCTTTGCAGGAAAATCTCTTCGGAGCTCCGCTTTCAGGTCCTAAAATCCCAGGTAGCAACCCCAGATTCCTCCGAGGAAGCTACCCAAAATGTTGTTTCCTCCCTTAATGCAAAATGGCTCCTTCCGGATCCACCCAAGACTCCTCCCAGGCAGCTCCTGGAGGGCTTTGACCTCTTCTTTCGCATCCGAAGATCCCAGGTAGCAGCCCCAGACTCCTCCAAGGAAGCTACCCAAAATGGTCTTTCCTGCTTTGCAGGAAAATCTCTTCGGAGCTCCGCTTTCAGGTCCTAAAATCCCAGGTAGCAACCCCAGATTCCTCCGAGGAAGCTACCCAAAAGGTTGTTTCCTCCCTTAATTCAAAATGGCTCCTCCAGCATCCACCCAAGACTCCTCCCAGGCAGCTCCTGGAGGGCTTTGACCTCTGCTCGCGGGTCCTAATATCCCAGGTAGCAGCCCCACACTCCTCCAAGGAAGCTACCCAAAATGGTCTTTCCTGCTTTGCAGGAAATTCTCTCCTAAGGGATCCACCCAGGACTTCTCTCAGGTCTCTGCTGCACTCTTCGGAGCTCTGCTTTCAGGTCCTACAATCCCAGGTAGCAACCCCAGATTCCTCCGAGGAAGCTACCCAAAAGGTTGTTTCCTCCCTTAATGCAAAATCGTTCCACCGGGATCCACCCAAGACTCCTCCCAGGCAGCTCCAGGAGGGCTTTGACCTCTTCTTTTGCATCCTAAGGTCCCAGGTAGCAGCCCCAGACTCCTCCAAGGAAGCTACCCAAAATGGTCTTTTCTCCTTTGCAGGAAATTCTCTCCTAAGGGATCCACCCAGGACTTCTCTCAGGTCTCTGCTGCACTCTTCGGAGCTCTGCTTTCAGGTCCTAGAATCCCAGGTAGCAACCCCAGATTCCTCCGAGGAAGCTACCCAAAAGGTTGTTTCCTCCCTTATTGCAAAATGGCTCCTCCAGCATCCACCCAAGACTCCTCCCAGGCAGCTCCTGGAGGGCTTTGACCTCTTCTTTCGCATCCTAACGTCGCAGGTAGCAGCCCCAGATTCCTCCGAGGAAGCTACCCAAAATGGTCTTTCCTGCTTTGCAGGAAAATCTCTCCTAAGGGATCCACCCAGGACTCCTCTCAGGTCTCTGCTGCACTCTTTGGAGCTCTGCTTTCAGGTCCTAAAACCCCAGGTGGCAGCCCCAGATTCCTCCAAGGAAGCTACCCAAAATGGTCTTTTCTCCTTTGCAGGAAAATCTCTCCTAAGGGATCCACCCAGGACTCCTCTCAGGTCTCTGCTGCACTCTTCGGAGCTCTGCTTTCAGGACCTAGAATCCCAGGTAGCAACCCCAGATTCCTCCGAGGAAGCTACCCAAAAGATTGTTTCCTCCCTTAATGCAAAATCGTTCCACCGGGATCCACCCAAGACTCCTCCCAGGCAGCTCCTGGAGGGCTTTGACCTCTTCTTTTGCATCCTAAGGTGCCAGGTAGCAGCCCCAGACTCCTCCAAGGAAGCTACCCAAAATGGTCTTTCCTGCTTTGCAGGAAAATCTCTTCGGAGCTCCGCTTTCAGGTCCTAAAATCCCAGGTAGCAGCCCCAGATTCCTCCGAGGAAGCTACCCAAAAGGTTGTTTCCTCCCTTAATGCAAAATGGCTCCTCCAGCATCCACCCAAGACTCCTCCCAGGCAGCTCCTGGAGGGCTTTGACCTCTGCTCGCGGGTCCTCATGTCCCTTGCAGCAGCCCCACACTCCTCCAAGGAAGCTACCCAAAATGGTCTTTTCTCCTTTGCAGGAAAATCTCTCCTAAGGGATCCACCCAGGACTCCTCTCAGGTCTCTGCTGCACTCTTCGGAGCTCTGCTTTCAGGTCCTAGAATCCCAGGTAGCAACCCCAGATTCCTCCGAGGAAGCTACCCAAAAGGTTGTTTCCTCCCTTAATTCAAAATGGCTCCTCCAGCATCCACCCAAGACTCCTCCCAGGCAGCTCCAGGAGGGCTTTGACCTCTTCTTTCGCATCCTAACGTCCCAGGTAGCAGCCCCAGATTCCTCCGAGGAAGCTACCCAAAATGGTCTTTCCTGCTTTGCAGGAAAATCTCTCCTAAGGGATCCACACAGGACTTCTCTCAGGTCTCTGCTGCACTCTTCGGAGCTCTGCTTTCAGGTCCTACAATCCCAGGTAGCAACCCCAGATTCCTCCGAGGAAGCTACCCAAAAGGTTGTTTCCTCCCTTAATGCAAAATCGTTCCACCGGGATCCACCCAAGACTCCTCCCAGGCAGCTCCAGGAGGACTTTGACCTCTTCTTTCGCATCCGAAGATCCCAGGTAGCAGCCCCAGACACCTCCAAGGAAGCTACCCAAAATGGTCTTTCCTGCTTTGCAGGAAAATCTCTTCGGAGCTCCGCTTTCAGGTCCTAAAATCCCAGGTAGAAACCCCAGATTCCTCCGAGGAAGTTACCCAAAAGGTTGTTTCCTCCCTTAATGCAAAATGGCTCCTCCAGCATCCACCCAAGACTCCTCCCAGGCAGCTCCTGGAGGGCTTTGACCTCTGCTCGCGGGTCCTAATATCCCTTGCAGCAGCCCCAGACTCCTCCAAGGAAGCTACCCAAAATGGTCTTTTCTCCTTTGCAGGAAAATCTCTCCTAAGGGATCCACCCAGGACTCCTCTCAGGTCTCTGCTGCACTCTTTGGAGCTCTGCTTTCAGGACCTAGAATCCCAGGTAGCAACCCCAGATTCCTCCGAGGAAGCTACCCAAAAGGTTGTTTCCTCCCTTAATGCAAAATGGCTCCTCCAGCATCCACCCAAGACTCCTCCCAGGCAGCTCCAGGAGGGCTTTGACCTCTTCTTTCGCATCCTAACGTCCCAGGTAGCAGCCCCAGATTCCTCCGAGGAAGCTACCCAAAATGGTCTTTCCTGCTTTGCAGGAAAATCTCTCCTAAGGGATCCACCCAGGACTCCTCTCAGGTCTCTGCTGCACTCTTCGGAGCTCTGCTTTCAGGTCCTACAATCCCAGGTAGCAACCCCAGATTCCTCCGAGGAAGCTACCCAAAAGGTTGTTTCCTCCCTTAATGCAAAATCGTTCCACCGGGATCCACCCAAGGCTCCTCCCAGGCAGCTCCTGGAGGGCTTTGACCTCTTCTTTCGCATCCGAAGATCCCAGGTAGCAGCCCCAGACTCCTCCAAGGAAGCTACCCAAAATGGTCTTTCCTGCTTTGCAGGAAAATCTCTTCGGAGCTCCGCTTTCAGGTCCTAAAATCCCAGGTAGCAACCCCAGATTCCTCCCAGGAAGCTACCCAAAAGGTTGTTTCCTCCCTTAATGCAAAATGGCTCCTCCAGCATCCACCCAAGACTCCTCCCCGGCAGCTCCTGGAGGGCTTTGACCTCTGCTCGCGGGTCCTCATATCCCTGGCAGCAGCCCCACACTCCTCCAAGGAAGCTACCCAAAATGGTCTTTTCTCCTTTGCAGGAAAATCTCTCCTAAGGGATCCACCCAGGACTCCTCTCAGGTCTCTGCTGCACTCTTCGGAGCTCTGCTTTCAGGTCCTAGAATCCCAGGTAGCAACCCCAGATTCCTCCGAGGAAGCTACCCAAAAGGTTGTTTCCTCCCTTAATGCAAAATCGTTCCACCGGGATCCACCCAAGACTCCTCCCAGGCAGCTCCTGGAGGGCTTTGACCTCTTCTTTCGCATCCTAACGTCCCAGGTAGCAGCCCCAGATTCCTCTAAGGAAGCTACCCAAAATGGTCTTTTCTCCTTTGCAGGAAAATCTCTCCTAAGGGATCCACCCAGGACTTCTCTCAGGTCTCTGCTGCACTCTTCGGAGCTCTGCTTTCAGGTCCTAGAATCCCAGGTAGCAACCCCAGATTCCTCCGAGGAAGCTACCCAAAAGGTTGTTTCCTCCCTTAATTCAAAATGGCTCCTCCAGCATCCACCCAAGACTCCTCCCAGGCAGCTCCTGGAGGGCTTTGACCTCTTCTTTCGCATCCTAACGTCCCAGGTAGCAGCCCCAGATTCCTCCGAGGAAGCTACCCAAAATGGTCTTTCCTGCTTTGCAGGAAAATCTCTCCTAAGGGATCCACCCAGGACTTCTCTCAGGTCTCTGCTGCACTCTTCGGAGCTCTGCTTTCAGGTCCTACAATCCCAGGTAGCAACCCCAGATTCCTCCGAGGAAGCTACCCAAAAGGTTGTTTCCTCCCTTAATGCAAAATCGTTCCACCGGGATCCACCCAAGACTCCTCCCAGGCAGCTCCTGGAGGGCTTTGACCTCTTCTTTTGCATCCTAAGGTGCCAGGTAGCAGCCCCAGACTCCTCCAAGGAAGCTACCCAAAATGGTCTTTCCTGCTTTGCAGGAAAATCTCTTCGGAGCTCCGCTTTCAGGTCCTAAAATCCCAGGTAGCAACCCCAGATTCCTCCGAGGAAGCTACCCAAAAGGTTGTTTCCTCCCTTAATGCAAAATGGCTCCTCCAGCATCCACCCAAGACTGCTCCCAGGCAGCTCCTGGAGGGCTTTGACCTCTGCTCGCGGGTCCTAATATCCCAGGTAGCAGCCCCAGACTCCTCCAAGGAAGCTACCCAAAATGGTCTTTTCTCCTTTGCACGAAAATCTCTCCTAAGGGATCCACCCAGGACTCCTCTCAGGTCTCTGCTGCACTCTTCGGAGCTCTGCTTTCAGGTCCTAGAATCCCAGGTAGCAACCCCAGATTCCTCCGAGGAAGCTACCCAAAAGGTTGTTTCCTCCCTTATTGCAAAATGGCTCCTCCAGCATCCACCCAAGACTCCTCCCAGGCACTCCTGGAGGGCTTTGACCTCTTCTTTTGCATCCTAACGTCGCAGGTAGCAGCCCCAGATTCCTCCGAGGAAGCTACCCAAAATGGTCTTTCCTGCTTTGCAGGAAAATCTCTCCTAAGGGATCCACCCAGGACTCCTCTCAGGTCTCTGCTGCACTCTTCGGAGCTCTGCTTTCAGGACCTAGAATCCCAGGTAGCAACCCCAGATTCCTCCGAGGAAGCTACCCAAAAGGTTGTTTCCTCCCTTAATGCAAAATCGTTCCACCGGGATCCACCCAAGACTCCTCCCAGGCAGCTCCTGGAGGGCTTTGACCTCTTCTTTTGCATCCTAAGGTCCCAGGTAGCAGCCCCAGACTCCTCCAAGGAAGCTACCCAAAATGGTCTTTCCTGCTTTGCAGGAAAATCTCTTCGGAGCTCCGCTTTCAGGTCCTAAAATCCCAGGTAGCAGCCCCAGATTCCTCCGAGGAAGCTACCCAAAAGGTTGTTTCCTCCCTTAATGCAAAATGGCTCCTCCAGCATCCACCCAAGACTCCTCCCAGGCAGCTCCTGGAGGGCTTTGACCTCTGCTCGCGGGTCCTCATGTCCCTTGCAGCAGCCCCACACTCCTCCAAGGAAGCTACCCAAAATGGTCTTTTCTCCTTTGCAGGAAAATCTCTCCTAAGGGATCCACCCAGGACTCCTCTCAGGTCTCTGCTGCACTCTTCGGAGCTCTGCTTTCAGGTCCTAGAATCCCAGGTAGCAACCCCAGATTCCTCCGAGGAAGCTACCCAAAAGGTTGTTTCCTCCCTTAATTCAAAATGGCTCCTCCAGCATCCACCCAAGACTCCTCCCCGGCAGCTCCAGGAGGGCTTTGACCTCTTCTTTCGCATCCTAACGTCCCAGGTAGCAGCCCCAGATTCCTCCAAGGAAGCTACCCAAAATGGTCTTTCCTGCTTTGCAGGAAAATCTCTTCGGAGCTCCGCTTTCAGGTCCTAAAATCCCAGGTAGCAACCCCAGATTCCTCCGAGGAAGCTACCCAAAATGTTGTTTCCTCCCTTAATGCAAAATGGCTCCTTCCGGATCCACCCAAGACTCCTCCCAGGCAGCTCCTGGAGGGCTTTGACCTCTTCTTTCGCATCCGAAGATCCCAGGTAGCAGCCCCAGACACCTCCAAGGAAGCTACCCAAAATGGTCTTTCCTGCTTTGCAGGAAAATCTCTTCGGAGCTCCGCTTTCAGGTCCTAAAATCCCAGGTAGAAACCCCAGATTCCTCCGAGGAAGTTACCCAAAAGGTTGTTTCCTCCCTTAATGCAAAATGGCTCCTCCAGCATCCACCCAAGACTCCTCCCAGGCAGCTCCAGGAGGGCTTTGACCTCTGCTCGCGGGTCCTCATATCCCTTGCAGCAGCCCCACACTCCTCCAAGGAAGCTACCCAAAATGGTCTTTTCTCCTTTGCAGGAAAATCTCTCCTAAGGGATCCACACAGGACTTCTCTCAGGTCTCTGCTGCACTCTTCGGAGCTCTGCTTTCAGGTCCTAGAATCCCAGGTAGCAACCCCAGATGCCTCCGAGGAAGCTACCCAAAAGGTTGTTTCCTCCCTTAATGCAAAATCGTTCCACCGGGATCCACCCAAGACTCCTCCCAGGCAGCTCCTGGAGGGCTTTGACCTCTTCTTTCGCATCCGAAGATCCCAGGTAGCAGCCCCAGACTCCTCCAAGGAAGCTACCCAAAATGGTCTTTCCTGCTTTGCAGGAAAATCTCTTCGGAGCTCCGCTTTCAGGTCCTAAAATCCCAGGTAGCAACCCCAGATTCCTCCGAGGAAGCTACCCAAAAGGTTGTTTCCTCCCTTAATTCAAAATGGCTCCTCCAGCATCCACCCAAGACTCCTCCCAGGCAGCTCCTGGAGGGCTTTGACCTCTGCTCGCGGGTCCTAATATCCCAGGTAGCAGCCCCACACTCCTCCAAGGAAGCTACCCAAAATGGTCTTTCCTGCTTTGCAGGAAATTCTCTCCTAAGGGATCCACCCAGGACTTCTCTCAGGTCTCTGCTGCACTCTTCGGAGCTCTGCTTTCAGGTCCTACAATCCCAGGTAGCAACCCCAGATTCCTCCGAGGAAGCTACCCAAAAGGTTGTTTCCTCCCTTAATGCAAAATCGTTCCACCGGGATCCACCCAAGACTCCTCCCAGGCAGCTCCAGGAGGGCTTTGACCTCTTCTTTTGCATCCTAAGGTCCCAGGTAGCAGCCCCAGACTCCTCCAAGGAAGCTACCCAAAATGGTCTTTTCTCCTTTGCAGGAAATTCTCTCCTAAGGGATCCACCCAGGACTTCTCTCAGGTCTCTGCTGCACTCTTCGGAGCTCTGCTTTCAGGTCCTAGAATCCCAGGTAGCAACCCCAGATTCCTCCGAGGAAGCTACCCAAAAGGTTGTTTCCTCCCTTATTGCAAAATGGCTCCTCCAGCATCCACCCAAGACTCCTCCCAGGCAGCTCCTGGAGGGCTTTGACCTCTTCTTTCGCATCCTAACGTCGCAGGTAGCAGCCCCAGATTCCTCCGAGGAAGCTACCCAAAATGGTCTTTCCTGCTTTGCAGGAAAATCTCTCCTAAGGTATCCACCCAGGACTCCTCTCAGGTCTCTGCTGCACTCTTTGGAGCTCTGCTTTCAGGTCCTAAAACCCCAGGTGGCAGCCCCAGATTCCTCCAAGGAAGCTACCCAAAATGGTCTTTTCTCCTTTGCAGGAAAATCTCTCCTAAGGGATCCACCCAGGACTCCTCTCAGGTCTCTGCTGCACTCTTCGGAGCTCTGCTTTCAGGACCTAGAATCCCAGGTAGCAACCCCAGATTCCTCCGAGGAAGCTACCCAAAAGATTGTTTCCTCCCTTAATGCAAAATCGTTCCACCGGGATCCACCCAAGACTCCTCCCAGGCAGCTCCTGGAGGGCTTTGACCTCTTCTTTTGCATCCTAAGGTGCCAGGTAGCAGCCCCAGACTCCTCCAAGGAAGCTACCCAAAATGGTCTTTCCTGCTTTGCAGGAAAATCTCTTCGGAGCTCCGCTTTCAGGTCCTAAAATCCCAGGTAGCAGCCCCAGATTCCTCCGAGGAAGCTACCCAAAAGGTTGTTTCCTCCCTTAATGCAAAATGGCTCCTCCAGCATCCACCCAAGACTCCTCCCAGGCAGCTCCTGGAGGGCTTTGACCTCTGCTCGCGGGTCCTCATGTCCCTTGCAGCAGCCCCACACTCCTCCAAGGAAGCTACCCAAAATGGTCTTTTCTCCTTTGCAGGAAAATCTCTCCTAAGGGATCCACCCAGGACTCCTCTCAGGTCTCTGCTGCACTCTTCGGAGCTCTGCTTTCAGGTCCTAGAATCCCAGGTAGCAACCCCAGATTCCTCCGAGGAAGCTACCCAAAAGGTTGTTTCCTCCCTTAATTCAAAATGGCTCCTCCAGCATCCACCCAAGACTCCTCCCAGGCAGCTCCAGGAGGGCTTTGACCTCTTCTTTCGCATCCTAACGTCCCAGGTAGCAGCCCCAGATTCCTCCGAGGAAGCTACCCAAAATGGTCTTTCCTGCTTTGCAGGAAAATCTCTCCTAAGGGATCCACACAGGACTTCTCTCAGGTCTCTGCTGCACTCTTCGGAGCTCTGCTTTCAGGTCCTACAATCCCAGGTAGCAACCCCAGATTCCTCCGAGGAAGCTACCCAAAAGGTTGTTTCCTCCCTTAATGCAAAATCGTTCCACCGGGATCCACCCAAGACTCCTCCCAGGCAGCTCCAGGAGGACTTTGACCTCTTCTTTCGCATCCGAAGATCCCAGGTAGCAGCCCCAGACACCTCCAAGGAAGCTACCCAAAATGGTCTTTCCTGCTTTGCAGGAAAATCTCTTCGGAGCTCCGCTTTCAGGTCCTAAAATCCCAGGTAGAAACCCCAGATTCCTCCGAGGAAGTTACCCAAAAGGTTGTTTCCTCCCTTAATGCAAAATGGCTCCTCCAGCATCCACCCAAGACTCCTCCCAGGCAGCTCCTGGAGGGCTTTGACCTCTGCTCGCGGGTCCTAATATCCCTTGCAGCAGCCCCAGACTCCTCCAAGGAAGCTACCCAAAATGGTCTTTTCTCCTTTGCAGGAAAATCTCTCCTAAGGGATCCACCCAGGACTCCTCTCAGGTCTCTGCTGCACTCTTTGGAGCTCTGCTTTCAGGACCTAGAATCCCAGGTAGCAACCCCAGATTCCTCCGAGGAAGCTACCCAAAAGGTTGTTTCCTCCCTTAATGCAAAATGGCTCCTCCAGCATCCACCCAAGACTCCTCCCAGGCAGCTCCAGGAGGGCTTTGACCTCTTCTTTCGCATCCTAACGTCCCAGGTAGCAGCCCCAGATTCCTCCGAGGAAGCTACCCAAAATGGTCTTTCCTGCTTTGCAGGAAAATCTCTCCTAAGGGATCCACCCAGGACTCCTCTCAGGTCTCTGCTGCACTCTTCAGAGCTCTGCTTTCAGGACCTAGAATCCCAGGTAGCAACCCCAGATTCCTCCGAGGAAGCTACCCAAAAGGTTGTTTCCTCCCTTAATGCAAAATCGTTCCACCGGGATCCACCCAAGACTCCTCCCAGGCAGCTCCAGGAGGGCTTTGACCTCTTCTTTCGCATCCGAAGATCCCAGGTAGCAGCCCCAGACTCCTCCAAGGAAGCTACCCAAAATGGTCTTTCCTGCTTTGCAGGAAAATCTCTTCGGAGCTCCGCTTTCAGGTCCTAAAATCCCAGGTAGCAACCCCAGATTCCTCCCAGGAAGCTACCCAAAAGGTTGTTTCCTCCCTTAATGCAAAATGGCTCCTCCAGCATCCACCCAAGACTCCTCCCAGGCAGCTCCTGGAGGGCTTTGACCTCTGCTCGCGGGTCCTCATATCCCTTGCAGCAGCCCCACACTCCTCCAAGGAAGCTACCCAAAATGGTCTTTTCTCCTTTGCAGGAAAATCTCTCCTAAGGGATCCACCCAGGACTCCTCTCAGGTCTCTGCTGCACTCTTCGGAGCTCTGCTTTCAGGTCCTAGAATCCCAGGTAGCAACCCCAGATTCCTCCGAGGAAGCTACCCAAAAGGTTGTTTCCTCCCTTAATGCAAAATCGTTCCACCGGGATCCACCCAAGGCTCCTCCCAGGCAGCTCCTGGAGGGCTTTGACCTCTTCTTTCGCATCCTAACGTCCCAGGTAGCAGCCCCAGATTCCTCCGAGGAAGCTACCCAAAATGGTCTTTTCTCCTTTGCAGGAAAATCTCTCCTAAGGGATCCACCCAGGACTTCTCTCAGGTCTCTGCTGCACTCTTCGGAGCTCTGCTTTCAGGTCCTACAATCCCAGGTAGCAACCCCAGATTCCTCCGAGGAAGCTACCCAAAAGGTTGTTTCCTCCCTTAATGCAAAATCGTTCCACCGGGATCCACCCAAGACTCCTCCCAGGCAGCTCCAGGAGGGCTTTGACCTCTTCTTTTGCATCCTAAGGTCCCAGGTAGCAGCCCCAGACTCCTCCAAGGAAGCTACCCAAAATGGTCTTTTCTCCTTTGCAGGAAAATCTCTCCTAAGGGATCCACCCAGGACTCCTCTCAGATCTCTGCTGCACTCTTCGGAGCTCTGCTTTCAGGACCTAGAATCCCAGGTAGCAACCCCAGATTCCTCCGAGGAAGCTACCCAAAAGGTTGTTTCCTCCCTTAATTCAAAATCGTTCCACCGGGATCCACCCAAGACTCCTCCCAGGCAGCTCCAGGAGGGCTTTGACCTCTTCTTTCGCATCCGAAGATCCCAGGGAGCAGCCCCAGACTCCTCCAAGGAAGCTACCCAAAATGGTCTTTCCTGCTTTGCAGGAAAATCTCTTCGGAGCTCCGCTTTCAGGTCCTAAAATCCCAGGTAGCAACCCCAGATTCCTCTGAGGAAGCTACCCAAAAGGTTGTTTCCTCCCTTAATGCAAAATGGCTCCTCCAGCATCCACCCAAGACTGCTCCCAGGCAGCTCCTGGAGGGCTTTGACCTCTGCTCGCGGGTCCTCATATCCCTTGCAGCAGCCCCACACTCCTCCAAGGAAGCTACCCAAAATGGTCTTTTCTCCTTTGCAGGAAAATCTCTCCTAAGGGATCCACCCAGGACTCCTCTCAGGTCTCTGCTGCACTCTTCGGAGCTCTGCTTTCAGGTCCTAGAATCCCAGGTAGCAACCCCAGATTCCTCCGAGGAAGCTACCCAAAAGGTTGTTTCCTCCCTTAATGCAAAATCGTTCCACCGGGATCCACCCAAGGCTCCTCCCAGGCAGCTCCTGGAGGGCTTTGACCTCTTCTTTCGCATCCTAACGTCCCAGGTAGCAGCCCCAGATTCCTCTAAGGAAGCTACCCAAAATGGTCTTTTCTCCTTTGCAGGAAAATCTCTCCTAAGGGATCCACCCAGGACTTCTCTCAGGTCTCTGCTGCACTCTTCGGAGCTCTGCTTTCAGGTCCTAGAATCCCAGGTAGCAACCCCAGATTCCTCCGAGGAAGCTACCCAAAAGGTTGTTTCCTCCCTTAATGCAAAATCGTTCCACCGGGATCCACCCAAGACTCCTCCCAGGCAGCTCCTGGAGGGCTTTGACCTCTTCTTTCGCATCCGAAGATCCCAGGTAGCAGCCCCAGACTCCTCCAAGGAAGCTACCCAAAATGGTCTTTCCTGCTTTGCAGGAAAATCTCTTCGGAGCTCCGCTTTCAGGTCCTAAAATCCCAGGTAGCAACCCCAGATTCCTCCCAGGAAGCTACCCAAAAGGTTGTTTCCTCCCTTAATGCAAAATGGCTCCTCCAGCATCCACCCAAGACTCCTCCCAGGCAGCTCCTGGAGGGCTTTGACCTCTGCTCGCGGGTCCTAATATCCCTGGCAGCAGCCCCACACTCCTCCAAGGAAGCTACCCAAAATGGTCTTTTCTCCTTTGCAGGAAAATCTCTCCTAAGGGATCCACCCAGGACTCCTCTCAGGTCTCTGCTGCACTCTTCGGAGGTCTGCTTTCAGGACCTAGAATCCCAGGTAGCAACCCCAGATTCCTCCGAGGAAGCTACCCAAAAGGTTGTTTCCTCCCTTAATGCAAAATGGCTCCTCCAGCATCCACCCAAGACTCCTCCCAGGCAGCTCCTGGAGGGCTTTGACCTCTTCTTTCGCATCCTAACGTCCCAGGTAGCAGCCCCAGATTCCTCCAAGGAAGCTACCCAAAATGGTCTTTCCTGCTTTGCAGGAAAATCTCTCCTAAGGGATCCACCCAGGACTCCTCTCAGGTCTCTGCTGCACTCTTCGGAGCTCTGCTTTCAGGTCCTACAATCCCAGGTAGCAACCCCAGATTCCTCCGAGGAAGCTACCCAAAAGGTTGTTTCCTCCCTTAATGCAAAATCGTTCCACCGGGATCCACCCAAGACTCCTCCCAGGCAGCTCCAGGAGGGCTTTGACCTCTTCTTTCGCATCCGAAGATCCCAGGTAGCAGCCCCAGATTCCTCCGAGGAAGCTACCCAAAATGGTCTTTCCTGCTTTGCAGGAAAATCTCTTTGGAGCTCCGCTTTCAGGTCCTAAAATCCCAGGTAGCAACCCCAGATTCCTCTGAGGAAGCTACCCAAAAGGTTGTTTCCTCCCTTAATGCAAAATGGCTCCTCCAGCATCCACCCAAGACTCCTCCCAGGCAGCTCCTGGAGGGCTTTGACCTCTGCTCGCGGGTCCTAATATCCCTGGCAGCAGCCCCACACTCCTCCAAGGAAGCTACCCAAAATGGTCTTTTCTCCTTTGCAGGAAAATCTCTCCTAAGGGATCCACCCAGGACTCCTCTCAGGTCTCTGCTGCACTCTTCGGAGCTCTGCTTTCAGGTCCTAGAATCCCAGGTAGCAACCCCAGATTCCTCCGAGGAAGCTACCCAAAAGGTTGTTTCCTCCCTTAATGCAAAATGGCTCCTCCAGCATCCACCCAAGACTCCTCCCAGGCAGCTCCTGGAGGGCTTTGACTTCTTCTTTCGCATCCTAACGTCCCAGGTAGCAGCCCCAGATTCCTCCGAGGAAGCTACCCAAAATGGTCTTTCCTGCTTTGCAGGAAAATCTCTCCTAAGGGATCCACCCAGGACTCCTCTCAGGTGTCTGCTGCACTCTTCAGAGCTCTGCTTTCAAGTCCTAAAACCCCAGGTGGCAACCCCAGATTCCTCCAAAGAAGTTACCCGAAATGGTCTTTTCTCCTTTGCAGGAAAATCTCTCCTAAGGGATCCACCCAGGACTCCTCTCAGGTCTCTGCTGCACTCTTCGGAGCTCTGCTTTCAGGTCCTAGAATCCCAGGTAGCAACCCCAGATGCCTCCGAGGAAGCTACCCAAAAGGTTGTTTCCTCCCTTAATGCAAAATCGTTCCACCGGGATCCACCCAAGACTCCTCCCAGGCAGCTCCTGGAGGGCTTTGACCTCTTCTTTCGCATCCTAACGTCCCAGGTAGCAGCCCCAGATTCCTCTAAGGAAGCTACCCAAAATGGTCTTTTCTCCTTTGCAGGAAAATCTCTCCCAAGGGATCCACCCAGGACTTCTCTCAGGTCTCTGCTGCACTCTTCGGAGCTCTGCTTTCAGGTCCTAGAATCCCAGGTAGCAACCCCAGATTCCTCCGAGGAAGCTACCCAAAAGGTTGTTTCCTCCCTTAATGCAAAATCGTTCCACCGGGATCCACCCAAGACTCCTCCCAGGCAGCTCCAGGAGGGCTTTGACCTCTTCTTTTGCATCCTAAGGTCCCAGGTAGCAGCCCCAGATTCCTCCGAGGAAGCTACCCAAAATGGTCTTTTCTCCTTTGCAGGAAAATCTCTCCTAAGGGATCCACCCAGGACTCCTCTCAGATCTCTGCTGCACTCTTCGGAGCTCTGCTTTCAGGACCTAGAATCCCAGGTAGCAACCCCAGATTCCTCCGAGGAAGCTACCCAAAAGGTTGTTTCCTCCCTTAATGCAAAATCGTTCCACCGGGATCCACCCAAGACTCCTCCCAGGCAGCTCCAGGAGGGCTTTGACCTCTTCTTTCGCATCCGAAGATCCCAGGGAGCAGCCCCAGACTCCTCCAAGGAAGCTACCCAAAATGGTCTTTCCTGCTTTGCAGGAAAATCTCTTCGGAGCTCCGCTTTCAGGTCCTAAAATCCCAGGTAGCAACCCCAGATTCCTCTGAGGAAGCTACCCAAAAGGTTGTTTCCTCCCTTAATGCAAAATGGCTCCTCCAGCATCCACCCAAGACTCCTCCCAGGCAGCTCCTGGAGGGCTTTGACCTCTGCTCGCGGGTCCTCATATCCCTTGCAGCAGCCCCACACTCCTCCAAGGAAGCTACCCAAAATGGTCTTTTCTCCTTTGCAGGAAAATCTCTCCTAAGGGATCCACCCAGGACTCCTCTCAGGTCTCTGCTGCACTCTTCGGAGCTCTGCTTTCAGGTCCTAGAATCCCAGGTAGCAACCCCAGATTCCTCCGAGGAAGCTACCCAAAAGGTTGTTTCCTCCCTTAATGCAAAATCGTTCCACCGGGATCCACCCAAGGCTCCTCCCAGGCAGCTCCTGGAGGGCTTTGACCTCTTCTTTCGCATCCTAACGTCCCAGGTAGCAGCCCCAGATTCCTCTAAGGAAGCTACCCAAAATGGTCTTTTCTCCTTTGCAGGAAAATCTCTCCTAAGGGATCCACCCAGGACTTCTCTCAGGTCTCTGCTGCACTCTTCGGAGCTCTGCTTTCAGGTCCTAGAATCCCAGGTAGCAACCCCAGATTCCTCCGAGGAAGCTACCCAAAAGGTTGTTTCCTCCCTTAATGCAAAATCGTTCCACCGGGATCCACCCAAGACTCCTCCCAGGCAGCTCCTGGAGGGCTTTGACCTCTTCTTTCGCATCCGAAGATCCCAGGTAGCAGCCCCAGACTCCTCCAAGGAAGCTACCCAAAATGGTCTTTCCTGCTTTGCAGGAAAATCTCTTCGGAGCTCCGCTTTCAGGTCCTAAAATCCCAGGTAGCAACCCCAGATTCCTCCGAGGAAGCTACCCAAAAGGTTGTTTCCTCCCTTAATGCAAAATGGCTCCTCCAGCATCCACCCAAGACTCCTCCCAGGCAGCTCCTGGAGGGCTTTGACCTCTGCTCGCGGGTCCTCATATCCCTTGCAGCAGCCCCACACTCCTCCAAGGAAGCTACCCAAAATGGTCTTTTCTCCTTTGCAGGAAAATCTCTCCTAAGGGATCCACCCAGGACTCCTCTCAGGTCTCTGCTGCACTCTTCGGAGGTCTGCTTTCAGGACCTAGAATCCCAGGTAGCAACCCCAGATTCCTCCGAGGAAGCTACCCAAAAGGTTGTTTCCTCCCTTAATGCAAAATGGCTCCTCCAGCATCCACCCAAGACTCCTCCCAGGCAGCTCCTGGAGGGCTTTGACCTCTTCTTTCGCATCCTAACGTCCCAGGTAGCAGCCCCAGATTCCTCCAAGGAAGCTACCCAAAATGGTCTTTCCTGCTTTGCAGGAAAATCTCTCCTAAGGGATCCACCCAGGACTCCTCTCAGGTCTCTGCTGCACTCTTCGGAGCTCTGCTTTCAGGTCCTACAATCCCAGGTAGCAACCCCAGATTCCTCCGAGGAAGCTACCCAAAAGGTTGTTTCCTCCCTTAATGCAAAATCGTTCCACCGGGATCCACCCAAGACTCCTCCCAGGCAGCTCCAGGAGGGCTTTGACCTCTTCTTTCGCATCCGAAGATCCCAGGTAGCAGCCCCAGATTCCTCCGAGGAAGCTACCCAAAATGGTCTTTCCTGCTTTGCAGGAAAATCTCTTTGGAGCTCCGCTTTCAGGTCCTAAAATCCCAGGTAGCAACCCCAGATTCCTCTGAGGAAGCTACCCAAAAGGTTGTTTCCTCCCTTAATGCAAAATGGCTCCTCCAGCATCCACCCAAGACTCCTCCCAGGCAGCTCCTGGAGGGCTTTGACCTCTGCTCGCGGGTCCTAATATCCCTGGCAGCAGCCCCACACTCCTCCAAGGAAGCTACCCAAAATGGTCTTTTCTCCTTTGCAGGAAAATCTCTCCTAAGGGATCCACCCAGGACTCCTCTCAGGTCTCTGCTGCACTCTTCGGAGCTCTGCTTTCAGGTCCTAGAATCCCAGGTAGCAACCCCAGATTCCTCCGAGGAAGCTACCCAAAAGGTTGTTTCCTCCCTTAATGCAAAATGGCTCCTCCAGCATCCACCCAAGACTCCTCCCAGGCAGCTCCTGGAGGGCTTTGACTTCTTCTTTCGCATCCTAACGTCCCAGGTAGCAGCCCCAGATTCCTCCGAGGAAGCTACCCAAAATGGTCTTTCCTGCTTTGCAAGAAAATCTCTCCTAAGGGATCCACCCAGGACTCCTCTCAGGTGTCTGCTGCACTCTTCAGAGCTCTGCTTTCAAGTCCTAAAACCCCAGGTGGCAACCCCAGATTCCTCCAAAGAAGTTACCCGAAATGGTCTTTTCTCCTTTGCAGGAAAATCTCTCCTAAGGGATCCACCCAGGACTCCTCTCAGGTCTCTGCTGCACTCTTCGGAGCTCTGCTTTCAGGTCCTAGAATCCCAGGTAGCAACCCCAGATGCCTCCGAGGAAGCTACCCAAAAGGTTGTTTCCTCCCTTAATGCAAAATCGTTCCACCGGGATCCACCCAAGACTCCTCCCAGGCAGCTCCTGGAGGGCTTTGACCTCTTCTTTCGCATCCTAACGTCCCAGGTAGCAGCCCCAGATTCCTCTAAGGAAGCTACCCAAAATGGTCTTTTCTCCTTTGCAGGAAAATCTCTCCTAAGGGATCCACCCAGGACTTCTCTCAGGTCTCTGCTGCACTCTTCGGAGCTCTGCTTTCAGGTCCTAGAATCCCAGGTAGCAACCCCAGATTCCTCCGAGGAAGCTACCCAAAAGGTTGTTTCCTCCCTTAATTCAAAATGGCTCCTCCAGCATCCACCCAAGACTCCTCCCAGGCAGCTCCAGGAGGGCTTTGACCTCTTCTTTCGCATCCTAACGTCCCAGGTAGCAGCCCCAGATTCCTCCGAGGAAGCTACCCAAAATGGTCTTTTCTCCTTTGCAGGAAAATCTCTCCTAAGGGATCCACCCAGGACTTCTCTCAGGTCTCTGCTGCACTCTTCGGAGCTCTGCTTTCAGGTCCTACAATCCCAGGTAGCAACCCCAGATTCCTCCGAGGAAGCTACCCAAAAGGTTGTTTCCTCCCTTAATGCAAAATCGTTCCACCGGGATCCACCCAAGACTCCTCCCAGGCAGCTCCTGGAGGGCTTTGACCTCTTCTTTCGCATCCGAAGATCCCAGGTAGCAGCCCCAGACTCCTCCAAGGAAGCTACCCAAAATGGTCTTTCCTGCTTTGCAGGAAAATCTCTTCGGAGCTCCGCTTTCAGGTCCTAAAATCCCAGGTAGCAACCCCAGATTCCTCCGAGGAAGCTACCCAAAAGGTTGTTTCCTCCCTTAATGCAAAATGGCTCCTCCAGCATCCACCCAAGACTGCTCCCAGGCAGCTCCTGGAGGGCTTTGACCTCTGCTCGCGGGTCCTAATATCCCAGGTAGCAGCCCCACACTCCTCCAAGGAAGCTACCCAAAATGGTCTTTTCTCCTTTGCAGGAAAATCTCTCCTAAGGGATCCACCCAGGACTCCTCTCAGGTCTCTGCTGCACTCTTCGGAGCTCTGCTTTCAGGTCCTAGAATCCCAGGTAGCAACCCCAGATTCCTCCGAGGAAGCTACCCAAAAGGTTGTTTCCTCCCTTAATGCAAAATGGCTCCTCCAGCATCCACCCAAGACTCCTCCCAGGCAGCTCCAGGAGGGCTTTGACCTCTTCTTTCGCATCCTAACGTCCCAGGTAGCAGCCCCAGATTCCTCTAAGGAAGCTACCCAAAATGGTCTTTTCTCCTTTGCAGGAAAATCTCTCCTAAGGGATCCACCCAGGACTTCTCTCAGGTCTCTGCTGCACTCTTCGGAGCTCTGCTTTCAGGTCCTAGAATCCCAGGTAGCAACCCCAGATTCCTCCGAGGAAGCTACCCAAAAGGTTGTTTCCTCCCTTAATTCAAAATGGCTCCTCCAGCATCCACCCAAGACTCCTCCCAGGCAGCTCCAGGAGGGCTTTGACCTCTTCTTTCACATCCTAACGTCCCAGGTAGCAGCCCCAGATTCCTCCGAGGAAGCTACCCAAAATGGTCTTTCCTGCTTTGCAGGAAAATCTCTCCTAAGGGATCCACACAGGACTCCTCTCAGGTCTCTGCTGCACTCTTCAGAGCTCTGCTTTCAGGTCCTACAATCCCAGGTAGCAACCCCAGATTCCTCCGAGGAAGCTACCCAAAAGGTTGTTTCCTCCCTTAATGCAAAATCGTTCCACCGGGATCCACCCAAGACTCCTCCCAGGCAGCTCCTGGAGGGCTTTGACCTCTTCTTTCGCATCCGAAGATCCCAGGTAGCAGCCCCAGACTCCTCCAAGGAAGCTACCCAAAATAGTCTTTCCTGCTTTGCAGGAAAATCTCTTCGGAGCTCCGCTTTCAGGTCCTAAAATCCCAGGTAGCAACCCCAGATTCCTCCGAGGAAGCTACCCAAAAGGTTGTTTCCTCCCTTAATGCAAAATGGCTCCTCCAGCATCCACCCAAGACTCCTCCCAGGCAGCTCCTGGAGGGCTTTGACCTCTGCTCGCGGGTCCTAATATCCCTGGCAGCAGCCCCACACTCCTCCAAGGAAGCTACCCAAAATGGTCTTTTCTCCTTTGCAGGAAAATCTCTCCTAAGGGATCCACCCAGGACTCCTCTCAGGTCTCTGCTGCACTCTTCGGAGGTCTGCTTTCAGGACCTAGAATCCCAGGTAGCAACCCCAGATTCCTCCGAGGAAGCTACCCAAAAGGTTGTTTCCTCCCTTAATGCAAAATGGCTCCTCCAGCATCCACCCAAGACTCCTCCCAGGCAGCTCCAGGAGGGCTTTGACCTCTTCTTTTGCATCCTAACGTCGCAGGTAGCAGCCCCAGATTCCTCCAAGGAAGCTACCCAAAATGGTCTTTCCTGCTTTGCAGGAAAATCTCTCCTAAGGGATCCACACAGGACTCCTCTCAGGTCTCTGCTGCACTCTTCGGAGCTCTGCTTTCAGGTCCTACAATCCCAGGTAGCAACCCCAGATTCCTCCGAGGAAGCTACCCAAAATGTTGTTTCCTCCCTTAATGCAAAATCGTTCCACCGGGATCCACCCAAGACTCCTCCCAGGCAGCTCCTGGAGGGCTTTGACCTCTTCTTTCGCATCCGAAGATCCCAGGGAGCAGCCCCAGATTCCTCCGAGGAAGCTACCCAAAATGGTCTTTCCTGCTTTGCAGGAAAATCTCTTTGGAGCTCCGCTTTCAGGTCCTAAAATCCCAGGTAGCAACCCCAGATTCCTCTGAGGAAGCTACCCAAAAGGTTGTTTCCTCCCTTAATGCAAAATGGCTCCTCCAGCATCCACCCAAGACTCCTCCCAGGCAGCTCCTGGAGGGCTTTGACCTCTGCTCGCGGGTCCTAATATCCCTGGCAGCAGCCCCACACTCCTCCAAGGAAGCTACCCAAAATGGTCTTTTCTCCTTTGCAGGAAAATCTCTCCTAAGGGATCCACCCAGGACTCCTCTCAGGTCTCTGCTGCACTCTTCGGAGCTCTGCTTTCAGGTCCTAAAACCGCAGGTAGCAACCCCAGATTCCTCCGAGGAAGCTACCCAAAAGGTTGTTTCCTCCCTTAATGCAAAATGGCTCCTCCAGCATCCACCCAAGACTCCTCCCAGGCAGCTCCTGGAGGGCTTTGACTTCTTCTTTCGCATCCTAACGTCCCAGGTAGCAGCCCCAGATTCCTCCGAGGAAGCTACCCAAAATGGTCTTTCCTGCTTTGCAAGAAAATCTCTCCTAAGGGATCCACCCAGGACTCCTCTCAGGTGTCTGCTGCACTCTTCAGAGCTCTGCTTTCAAGTCCTAAAACCCCAGGTGGCAACCCCAGATTCCTCCAAAGAAGTTACCCGAAATGGTCTTTTCTCCTTTGCAGGAAAATCTCTCCTAAGGGATCCACCCAGGACTCCTCTCAGGTCTCTGCTGCACTCTTCGGAGCTCTGCTTTCAGGTCCTAGAATCCCAGGTAGCAACCCCAGATGCCTCCGAGGAAGCTACCCAAAAGGTTGTTTCCTCCCTTAATGCAAAATCGTTCCACCGGGATCCACCCAAGACTCCTCCCAGGCAGCTCCTGGAGGGCTTTGACCTCTTCTTTCGCATCCTAACGTCCCAGGTAGCAGCCCCAGATTCCTCTAAGGAAGCTACCCAAAATGGTCTTTTCTCCTTTGCAGGAAAATCTCTCCCAAGGGATCCACCCAGGACTTCTCTCAGGTCTCTGCTGCACTCTTCGGAGCTCTGCTTTCAGGTCCTAGAATCCCAGGTAGCAACCCCAGATTCCTCCGAGGAAGCTACCCAAAATGTTGTTTCCTCCCTTAATTCAAAATGGCTCCTCCAGCATCCACCCAAGACTCCTCCCAGGCAGCTCCTGGAGGGCTTTGACCTCTTCTTTCGCATCCTAACGTCCCAGGTAGCAGCCCCAGATTCCTCCGAGGAAGCTATCCAAAATGGTCTTTTCTCCTTTGCAGGAAAATCTCTCCTAAGGGATCCACCCAGGACTTCTCTCAGGTCTCTGCTGCACTCTTCGGAGCTCTGCTTTCAGGTCCTAGAATCCCAGGTAGCAACCCCAGATTCCTCCGAGGAAGCTACCCAAAAGGTTGTTTCCTCCCTTAATGCAAAATCGTTCCACCGGGATCCACCCAAGACTCCTCCCAGGCAGCTCCTGGAGGGCTTTGACCTCTTCTTTTGCATCCTAAGGTGCCAGGTAGCAGCCCCAGACTCCTCCAAGGAAGCTACCCAAAATGGTCTTTCCTGCTTTGCAGGAAAATCTCTTCGGAGCTCCGCTTTCAGGTCCTAAAATCCCAGGTAGCAACCCCAGATTCCTCCGAGGAAGCTACCCAAAAGGTTGTTTCCTCCCTTAATGCAAAATGGCTCCTCCAGCATCCACCCAAGACTCCTCCCAGGCAGCTCCTGGAGGGCTTTGACCTCTGCTCGCGGGTCCTAATATCCCAGGTAGCAGCCCCACACTCCTCCAAGGAAGCTACCCAAAATGGTCTTTTCTCCTTTGCAGGAAAATCTCTCCTAAGGGATCCACCCAGGACTCCTCTCAGGTCTCTGCTGCACTCTTCGGAGCTCTGCTTTCAGGACCTAGAATCCCAGGTAGCAACCCCAGATTCCTCCCAGGAAGCTACCCAAAAGGTTGTTTCCTCCCTTAATTCAAAATGGCTCCTCCAGCATCCACCCAAGACTCCTCCCAGGCAGCTCCTGGAGGGCTTTGACCTCTTCTTTCGCATCCTAACGTCCCAGGTAGCAGCCCCAGATTCCTCTAAGGAAGCTACCCAAAATGGTCTTTTCTCCTTTGCAGGAAAATCTCTCCTAAGCGATCCACCCAGGACTCCTCTCAGGTCTCTGCTGCACTCTTTGGAGCTCTGCTTTCAGGTCCTAAAACCCCAGGTGGCAGCCCCAGATTCCTCCAAGGAAGCTACCCAAAATGGTCTTTCCTGCTTTGCAGGAAAATCTCTCCTAAGGGATCCACCCAGGACTCCTCTCAGGTCTCTGCTGCACTCTTCGGAGCTCTGCTTTCAGGACCTAGAATCCCAGGTAGCAACCCCAGATTCCTCCGAGGAAGCTACCCAAAAGGTTGTTTCCTCCCTTAATGCAAAATCGTTCCACCGGGATCCACCCAAGACTCCTCCCAGGCAGCTCCTGGAGGGCTTTGACCTCTTCTTTCGCATCCGAAGATCCCAGGTAGCAGCCCCAGATTCCTCCAAGGAAGCTACCCAAAATGGTCTTTCCTGCTTTGCAGGAAAATCTCTTCGGAGCTCCGCTTTCAGGTCCTAAAATCCCAGGTAGCAACCCCAGATTCCTCCGAGGAAGCTACCCAAAAGGTTGTTTCCTCCCTTAATGCAAAATGGCTCCTCCAGCATCCACCCAAGACTCCTCCCAGGCAGCTCCTGGAGGGCTTTGACCTCTGCTCGCGGGTCCTCATATCCCTGGCAGCAGCCCCACACTCCTCCAAGGAAGCTACCCAAAATGGTCTTTTCTCCTTTGCAGGAAAATCTCTCCTAAGGGATCCACCCAGGACTCCTCTCAGGTCTCTGCTGCACTCTTCGGAGCTCTGCTTTCAGGTCCTAGAATCCCAGGTAGCAACCCCAGATTCCTCCGAGGAAGCTACCCAAAAGGTTGTTTCCTCCCTTAATGCAAAATCGTTCCACCGGGATCCACCCAAGACTCCTCCCAGGCAGCTCCTGGAGGGCTTTGACCTCTTCTTTCGCATCCTAACGTCCCAGGTAGCAGCCCCAGATTCCTCCGAGGAAGCTACCCAAAATGGTCTTTCCTGCTTTGCAGGAAATTCTCTCCTAAGGGATCCACCCAGGACTTCTCTCAGGTCTCTGCTGCACTCTTCGGAGCTCTGCTTTCAGGTCCTACAATCCCAGGTAGCAACCCCAGATTCCTCCGAGGAAGCTACCCAAAAGGTTGTTTCCTCCCTTAATGCAAAATCGTTCCACCGGGATCCACCCAAGACTCCTCCCAGGCAGCTCCAGGAGGGCTTTGACCTCTTCTTTTGCATCCTAAGGTCCCAGGTAGCAGCCCCAGACTCCTCCAAGGAAGCTACCCAAAATGGTCTTTCCTGCTTTGCAGGAAAATCTCTTCGGAGCTCCGCTTTCAGGTCCTAAAATCCCAGGTAGCAACCCCAGATTCCTCCGAGGAAGCTACCCAAAAGGTTGTTTCCTCCCTTAATGCAAAATGGCTCCTCCAGCATCCACCCAAGACTCCTCCCAGGCAGCTCCTGGAGGGCTTTGACCTCTGCTCGCGGGTCCTAATATCCCTGGCAGCAGCCCCACACTCCTCCAAGGAAGCTACCCAAAATGGTCTTTTCTCCTTTGCAGGAAATTCTCTCCTAAGGGATCCACCCAGGACTCCTCTCAGGTCTCTGCTGCACTCTTCGGAGCTCTGCTTTCAGGTCCTAGAATCCCAGGTAGCAACCCCAGATTCCTCTGAGGAAGCTACCCAAAAGGTTGTTTCCTCCCTTATTGCAAAATGGCTCCTCCAGCATCCACCCAAGACTCCTCCCAGGCAGCTCCAGGAGGGCTTTGACCTCTTCTTTCGCATCCTAACGTCCCAGGTAGCAGCCCCAGATTCCTCCGAGGAAGCTACCCAAAATGGTCTTTTCTCCTTTGCAGGAAAATCTCTCCTAAGGGATCCACCCAGGACTTCTCTCAGGTCTCTGCTGCACTCTTCGGAGCTCTGCTTTCAGGTCCTACAATCCCAGGTAGCAACCCCAGATTCCTCCGAGGAAGCTACCCAAAAGGTTGTTTCCTCCCTTAATGCAAAATCGTTCCACCGGGATCCACCCAAGACTCCTCCCAGGCAGCTCCTGGAGGGCTTTGACCTCTTCTTTCGCATCCGAAGATCCCAGGTAGCAGCCCCAGACTCCTCCAAGGAAGCTACCCAAAATAGTCTTTCCTGCTTTGCAGGAAAATCTCTTCGGAGCTCCGCTTTCAGGTCCTAAAATCCCAGGTAGCAACCCCAGATTCCTCCGAGGAAGCTACCCAAAAGGTTGTTTCCTCCCTTATTGCAAAATGGCTCCTCCAGCATCCACCCAAGACTCCTCCCAGGCAGCTCCTGGAGGGCTTTGACCTCTGCTCGCGGGTCCTAATATCCCTGGCAGCAGCCCCAGACTCCTCCAAGGAAGCTACCCAAAATGGTCTTTTCTCCTTTGCAGGAAAATCTCTCCTAAGGGATCCACCCAGGACTCCTCTCAGGTCTCTGCTGCACTCTTCGGAGGTCTGCTTTCAGGACCTAGAATCCCAGGTAGCAACCCCAGATTCCTCCGAGGAAGCTACCCAAAAGGTTGTTTCCTCCCTTAATGCAAAATGGCTCCTCCAGCATCCACCCAAGACTCCTCCCAGGCAGCTCCAGGAGGGCTTTGACCTCTTCTTTCGCATCCTAACGTCCCAGGTAGCAGCCCCAGATTCCTCCAAGGAAGCTACCCAAAATGGTCTTTCCTGCTTTGCAGGAAAATCTCTCCTAAGGGATCCACCCAGGACTCCTCTCAGGTCTCTGCTGCACTCTTCGGAGCTCTGCTTTCAGGTCCTACAATCCCAGGTAGCAACCCCAGATTCCTCCGAGGAAGCTACCCAAAATGTTGTTTCCTCCCTTAATGCAAAATCGTTCCACCGGGATCCACCCAAGACTCCTCCCAGGCAGCTCCTGGAGGGCTTTGACCTCTTCTTTCGCATCCGAAGATCCCAGGTAGCAGCCCCAGACTCCTCCGAGGAAGCTACCCAAAATGGTCTTTCCTGCTTTGCAGGAAAATCTCTTTGGAGCTCCGCTTTCAGGTCCTAAAATCCCAGGTAGCAACCCCAGATTCCTCTGAGGAAGCTACCCAAAAGGTTGTTTCCTCCCTTAATGCAAAATGGCTCCTCCAGCATCCACCCAAGACTCCTCCCAGGCAGCTCCTGGAGGGCTTTGACCTCTGCTCGCGGGTCCTAATATCCCTGGCAGCAGCCACACACTCCTCCAAGGAAGCTACCCAAAATGGTCTTTTCTCCTTTGCAGGAAAATCTCTCCTAAGGGATCCACCCAGGACTCCTCTCAGGTCTCTGCTGCACTCTTCGGAGCTCTGCTTTCAGGTCCTAAAACCGCAGGTAGCAACCCCAGATTCCTCCGAGGAAGCTACCCAAAAGGTTGTTTCCTCCCTTAATGCAAAATGGCTCCTCCAGCATCCACCCAAGACTCCTCCCAGGCAGCTCCTGGAGGGCTTTGACTTCTTCTTTCGCATCCTAACGTCCCAGGTAGCAGCCCCAGATTCCTCCGAGGAAGCTACCCAAAATGGTCTTTCCTGCTTTGCAAGAAAATCTCTCCTAAGGGATCCACCCAGGACTCCTCTCAGGTGTCTGCTGCACTCTTCAGAGCTCTGCTTTCAAGTCCTAAAACCCCAGGTGGCAACCCCAGATTCCTCCAAAGAAGTTACCCGAAATGGTCTTTTCTCCTTTGCAGGAAAATCTCTCCTAAGGGATCCACCCAGGACTCCTCTCAGGTCTCTGCTGCACTCTTCGGAGCTCTGCTTTCAGGTCCTAGAATCCCAGGTAGCAACCCCAGATGCCTCCGAGGAAGCTACCCAAAAGGTTGTTTCCTCCCTTAATGCAAAATCGTTCCACCGGGATCCACCCAAGACTCCTCCCAGGCAGCTCCTGGAGGGCTTTGACCTCTTCTTTCGCATCCTAACGTCCCAGGTAGCAGCCCCAGATTCCTCTAAGGAAGCTACCCAAAATGGTCTTTTCTCCTTTGCAGGAAAATCTCTCCTAAGGGATCCACCCAGGACTTCTCTCAGGTCTCTGCTGCACTCTTCAGAGCTCTGCTTTCAGGTCCTAGAATCCCAGGTAGCAACCCCAGATTCCTCCGAGGAAGCTACCCAAAATGTTGTTTCCTCCCTTAATTCAAAATGGCTCCTCCAGCATCCACCCAAGACTCCTCCCAGGCAGCTCCAGGAGGGCTTTGACCTCTTCTTTCGCATCCTAACGTCCCAGGTAGCAGCCCCAGATTCCTCCGAGGAAGCTACCCAAAATGGTCTTTTCTCCTTTGCAGGAAAATCTCTCCTAAGGGATCCACCCAGGACTTCTCTCAGGTCTCTGCTGCACTCTTCGGAGCTCTGCTTTCAGGTCCTAGAATCCCAGGTAGCAACCCCAGATTCCTCCGAGGAAGCTACCCAAAAGGTTGTTTCCTCCCTTAATGCAAAATCGTTCCACCGGGATCCACCCAAGACTCCTCCCAGGCAGCTCCTGGAGGGCTTTGACCTCTTCTTTCGCATCCGAAGATCCCAGGTAGCAGCCCCAGACTCCTCCAAGGAAGCTACCCAAAATGGTCTTTCCTGCTTTGCAGGAAAATCTCTTCGGAGCTCCGCTTTCAGGTCCTAAAATCCCAGGTAGCAACCCCAGATTCCTCCGAGGAAGCTACCCAAAAGCTTGTTTCCTCCCTTAATGCAAAATGGCTCCTCCAGCATCCACCCAAGACTGCTCCCAGGCAGCTCCTGGAGGGCTTTGACCTCTGCTCGCGGGTCCTAATATCCCAGGTAGCAGCCCCACACTCCTCCAAGGAAGCTACCCAAAATGGTCTTTTCTCCTTTGCAGGAAAATCTCTCCTAAGGGATCCACCCAGGACTCCTCTCAGGTCTCTGCTGCACTCTTCGGAGCTCTGCTTTCAGGTCCTAGAATCCCAGGTAGCAACCCCAGATTCCTCCGAGGAAGCTACCCAAAAGGTTGTTTCCTCCCTTAATGCAAAATCGTTCCACCGGGATCCACCCAAGACTCCTCCCAGGCAGCTCCAGGAGGGCTTTGACCTCTTCTTTCGCATCCTAACGTCCCAGGTAGCAGCCCCAGATTCCTCTAAGGAAGCTACCCAAAATGGTCTTTTCTCCTTTGCAGGAAAATCTCTCCTAAGGGATCCACCCAGGACTTCTCTCAGGTCTCTGCTGCACTCTTCGGAGCTCTGCTTTCAGGTCCTACAATCCCAGGTAGCAACCCCAGATTCCTCCGAGGAAGCTACCCAAAAGGTTGTTTCCTCCCTTAATTCAAAATGGCTCCTCCAGCATCCACCCAAGACTCCTCCCAGGCAGCTCCAGGAGGGCTTTGACCTCTTCTTTCGCATCCTAACGTCCCAGGTAGCAGCCCCAGATTCCTCCGAGGAAGCTACCCAAAATGGTCTTTCCTGCTTTGCAGGAAAATCTCTCCTAAGGGATCCACACAGGACTTCTCTCAGGTCTCTGCTGCACTCTTCAGAGCTCTGCTTTCAGGTCCTACAATCCCAGGTAGCAACCCCAGATTCCTCCGAGGAAGCTACCCAAAAGGTTGTTTCCTCCCTTAATGCAAAATCGTTCCACCGGGATCCACCCAAGACTCCTCCCAGGCAGCTCCTGGAGGGCTTTGACCTCTGCTCGCGGGTCCTAATATCCCTTGCAGCAGCCCCAGACTCCTCCAAGGAAGCTACCCAAAATAGTCTTTCCTGCTTTGCAGGAAAATCTCTTCGGAGCTCCGCTTTCAGGTCCTAAAATCCCAGGTAGCAACCCCAGATTACTCCGAGGAAGCTACCCAAAAGGTTGTTTCCTCCCTTAATGCAAAATGGCTCCTCCAGCATCCACCCAAGACTCCTCCCAGGCAGCTCCTGGAGGGCTTTGACCTCTGCTCGCGGGTCCTAATATCCCTGGCAGCAGCCCCAGACTCCTCCAAGGAAGCTACCCAAAATGGTCTTTTCTCCTTTGCAGGAAAATCTCTCCTAAGGGATCCACCCAGGACTCCTCTCAGGTCTCTGCTGCACTCTTCGGAGGTCTGCTTTCAGGACCTAGAATCCCAGGTAGCAACCCCAGATTCCTCCGAGGAAGCTACCCAAAAGGTTGTTTCCTCCCTTAATGCAAAATGGCTCCTCCAGCATCCACCCAAGACTCCTCCCAGGCAGCTCCTGGAGGGCTTTGACCTCTTCTTTCGCATCCTAACGTCCCAGGTAGCAGCCCCAGATTCCTCCAAGGAAGCTACCCAAAATGGTCTTTCCTGCTTTGCAGGAAAATCTCTCCTAAGGGATCCACCCAGGACTCCTCTCAGGTCTCTGCTGCACTCTTCGGAGCTCTGCTTTCAGGTCCTAGAATCCCAGGTAGCAACCCCAGATTCCTCCGAGGAAGCTACCCAAAATGTTGTTTCCTCCCTTAATGCAAAATCGTTCCACCGGGATCCACCCAAGACTCCTCCCAGGCAGCTCCTGGAGGGCTTTGACCTCTTCTTTCGCATCCGAAGATCCCAGGGAGCAGCCCCAGATTCCTCCGAGGAAGCTACCCAAAATGGTCTTTCCTGCTTTGCAGGAAAATCTCTTCGGAGCTCCGCTTTCAGGTCCTAAAATCCCAGGTAGCAACCCCAGATTCCTCTGAGGAAGCTACCCAAAAGGTTGTTTCCTCCCTTAATGCAAAATGGCTCCTCCAGCATCCACCCAAGACTCCTCCCAGGCAGCTCCTGGAGGGCTTTGACCTCTGCTCGCGGGTCCTAATATCCCTGGCAGCAGCCCCACACTCCTCCAAGGAAGCTACCCAAAATGGTCTTTTCTCCTTTGCACGAAAATCTCTCCTAAGGGATCCACCCAGGACTCCTCTCAGGTCTCTGCTGCACTCTTCGGAGCTCTGCTTTCAGGTCCTAAAACCGCAGGTAGCAACCCCAGATTCCTCCGAGGAAGCTACCCAAAAGGTTGTTTCCTCCCTTAATGCAAAATGGCTCCTCCAGCATCCACCCAAGACTCCTCCCAGGCAGCTCCTGGAGGGCTTTGACTTCTTCTTTCGCATCCTAACGTCCCAGGTAGCAGCCCCAGATTCCTCCGAGGAAGCTACCCAAAATGGTCTTTCCTGCTTTGCAAGAAAATCTCTCCTAAGGGATCCACCCAGGACTCCTCTCAGGTGTCTGCTGCACTCTTCAGAGCTCTGCTTTCAAGTCCTAAAACCCCAGGTGGCAACCCCAGATTCCTCCAAAGAAGTTACCCGAAATGGTCTTTTCTCCTTTGCAGGAAAATCTCTCCTAAGGGATCCACCCAGGACTCCTCTCAGGTCTCTGCTGCACTCTTCGGAGCTCTGCTTTCAGGTCCTAGAATCCCAGGTAGCAACCCCAGATGCCTCCGAGGAAGCTACCCAAAAGGTTGTTTCCTCCCTTAATGCAAAATCGTTCCACCGGGATCCACCCAAGACTCCTCCCAGGCAGCTCCTGGAGGGCTTTGACCTCTTCTTTCGCATCCTAACGTCCCAGGTAGCAGCCCCAGATTCCTCTAAGGAAGCTACCCAAAATGGTCTTTTCTCCTTTGCAGGAAAATCTCTCCTAAGGGATCCACCCAGGACTTCTCTCAGGTCTCTGCTGCACTCTTCGGAGCTCTGCTTTCAGGTCCTAGAATCCCAGGTAGCAACCCCAGATTCCTCCGAGGAAGCTACCCAAAAGGTTGTTTCCTCCCTTAATTCAAAATGGCTCCTCCAGCATCCACCCAAGACTCCTCCCAGGCAGCTCCAGGAGGGCTTTGACCTCTTCTTTCGCATCCTAACGTCCCAGGTAGCAGCCCCAGATTCCTCCGAGGAAGCTACCCAAAATGGTCTTTTCTCCTTTGCAGGAAAATCTCTCCTAAGGGATCCACCCAGGACTTCTCTCAGGTCTCTGCTGCACTCTTCGGAGCTCTGCTTTCAGGTCCTAGAATCCCAGGTAGCAACCCCAGATTCCTCCGAGGAAGCTACCCAAAAGGTTGTTTCCTCCCTTAATGCAAAATCGTTCCACCGGGATCCACCCAAGACTCCTCCCAGGCAGCTCCTGGAGGGCTTTGACCTCTTCTTTCGCATCCGAAGATCCCAGGTAGCAGCCCCAGACTCCTCCAAGGAAGCTACCCAAAATGGTCTTTCCTGCTTTGCAGGAAAATCTCTTCGGAGATCCGCTTTCAGGTCCTAAAATCCCAGGTAGCAACCCCAGATTCCTCCGAGGAAGCTACCCAAAAGGTTGTTTCCTCCCTTAATGCAAAATGGCTCCTCCAGCATCCACCCAAGACTCCTCCCAGGCAGCTCCTGGAGGGCTTTGACCTCTGCTCGCGGGTCCTAATATCCCAGGTAGCAGCCCCACACTCCTCCAAGGAAGCTACCCAAAATGGTCTTTTCTCCTTTGCAGGAAAATCTCTCCTAAGGGATCCACCCAGGACTCCTCTCAGGTCTCTGCTGCACTCTTCGGAGCTCTGCTTTCAGGACCTAGAATCCCAGGTAGCAACCCCAGATTCCTCCCAGGAAGCTACCCAAAAGGTTGTTTCCTCCCTTATTGCAAAATGGCTCCTCCAGCATCCACCCAAGACTCCTCCCAGGCAGCTCCTGGAGGGCTTTGACCTCTTCTTTCGCATCCTAACGTCCCAGGTAGCAGCCCCAGATTCCTCTAAGGAAGCTACCCAAAATGGTCTTTTCTCCTTTGCAGGAAAATCTCTCCTAAGCGATCCACCCAGGACTCCTCTCAGGTCTCTGCTGCACTCTTTGGAGCTCTGCTTTCAGGTCCTAAAACCCCAGGTGGCAGCCCCAGATTCCTCCAAGGAAGCTACCCAAAATGGTCTTTCCTGCTTTGCAGGAAAATCTCTCCTAAGGGATCCACCCAGGACTCCTCTCAGGTCTCTGCTGCACTCTTCGGAGCTCTGCTTTCAGGACCTAGAATCCCAGGTAGCAACCCCAGATTCCTCCGAGGAAGCTACCCAAAAGGTTGTTTCCTCCCTTAATGCAAAATCGTTCCACCGGGATCCACCCAAGACTCCTCCCAGGCAGCTCCTGGAGGGCTTTGACCTCTTCTTTCGCATCCGAAGATCCCAGGTAGCAGCCCCAGATTCCTCCAAGGAAGCTACCCAAAATGGTCTTTCCTGCTTTGCAGGAAAATCTCTTCGGAGCTCCGCTTTCAGGTCCTAAAATCCCAGGTAGCAACCCCAGATTCCTCCGAGGAAGCTACCCAAAAGGTTGTTTCCTCCCTTAATGCAAAATGGCTCCTCCAGCATCCACCCAAGACTCCTCCCAGGCAGCTCCTGGAGGGCTTTGACCTCTGCTCGCGGGTCCTAATATCCCTGGCAGCAGCCCCACATTCCTCCAAGGAAGCTACCCAAAATGGTCTTTTCTCCTTTGCAGGAAAATCTCTCCTAAGGGATCCACCCAGGACTCCTCTCAGGTCTCTGCTGCACTCTTCGGAGCTCTGCTTTCAGGTCCTAGAATCCCAGGTAGCAACCCCAGATTCCTCCGAGGAAGCTACCCAAAAGGTTGTTTCCTCCCTTAATGCAAAATCGTTCCACCGGGATCCACCCAAGACTCCTCCCAGGCAGCTCCTGGAGGGCTTTGACCTCTTCTTTCGCATCCTAACGTCCCAGGTAGCAGCCCCAGATTCCTCTAAGGAAGCTACCCAAAATGGTCTTTTCTCCTTTGCAGGAAAATCTCTCCTAAGGGATCCACCCAGGACTTCTCTCAGGTCTCTGCTGCACTCTTCGGAGCTCTGCTTTCAGGTCCTAGAATCCCAGGTAGCAACCCCAGATTCCTCCGAGGAAGCTACCCAAAAGGTTGTTTCCTCCCTTAATTCAAAATGGCTCCTCCAGCATCCACCCAAGACTCCTCCCAGGCAGCTCCTGGAGGGCTTTGACCTCTTCTTTCGCATCCTAACGTCCCAGGTAGCAGCCCCAGATTCCTCCGAGGAAGCTACCCAAAATGGTCTTTCCTGCTTTGCAGGAAAATCTCTCCTAAGGGATCCACCCAGGACTTCTCTCAGGTCTCTGCTGCACTCTTCGGAGCTCTGCTTTCAGGTCCTACAATCCCAGGTAGCAACCCCAGATTCCTCCGAGGAAGCTACCCAAAAGGTTGTTTCCTCCCTTAATGCAAAATCGTTCCACCGGGATCCACCCAAGACTCCTCCCAGGCAGCTCCAGGAGGGCTTTGACCTCTTCTTTTGCATCCTAAGGTCCCAGGTAGCAGCCCCAGACTCCTCCAAGGAAGCTACCCAAAATGGTCTTTTCTCCTTTGCAGGAAAATCTCTCCTAAGGGATCCACCCAGGACTCCTCTCAGGTCTCTGCTGCACTCTTCGGAGCTCTGCTTTCAGGACCTAGAATCCCAGGTAGCAACCCCAGATTCCTCCCAGGAAGCTACCCAAAAGGTTGTTTCCTCCCTTATTGCAAAATGGCTCCTCCAGCATCCACCCAAGACTCCTCCCAGGCAGCTCCAGGAGGGCTTTGACCTCTTCTTTCGCATCCTAACGTCCCAGGTAGCAGCCCCAGATTCCTCTAAGGAAGCTACCCAAAATGGTCTTTTCTCCTTTGCAGGAAAATCTCTCCTAAGCGATCCACCCAGGACTCCTCTCAGGTCTCTGCTGCACTCTTTGGAGCTCTGCTTTCAGGTCCTAAAACCCCAGGTGGCAGCCCCAGATTCCTCCAAGGAAGCTACCCAAAATGGTCTTTCCTGCTTTGCAGGAAAATCTCTCCTAAGGGATCCACCCAGGACTCCTCTCAGGTCTCTGCTGCACTCTTCGGAGCTCTGCTTTCAGGACCTAGAATCCCAGGTAGCAACCCCAGATTCCTCCGAGGAAGCTACCCAAAAGGTTGTTTCCTCCCTTAATGCAAAATCGTTCCACCGGGATCCACCCAAGACTCCTCCCAGGCAGCTCCTGGAGGGCTTTGACCTCTTCTTTCGCATCCGAAGATCCCAGGTAGCAGCCCCACACTCCTCCAAGGAAGCTACCCAAAATGGTCTTTCCTGCTTTGCAGGAAAATCTCTTCGGAGCTCCGCTTTCAGGTCCTAAAATCCCAGGTAGCAACCCCAGATTCCTCCCAGAAAGCTACCCAAAAGGTTGTTTCCTCCCTTAATGCAAAATGGCTCCTCCAGCATCCACCCAAGACTCCTCCCAGGCAGCTCCTGGAGGGCTTTGACCTCTGCTCGCGGGTCCTAATATCCCTGGCAGCAGCCCCACACTCCTCCAAGGAAGCTACCCAAAATGGTCTTTTCTCCTTTGCACGAAAATCTCTCCTAAGGGATCCACCCAGGACTCCTCTCAGGTCTCTGCTGCACTCTTCGGAGCTCTGCTTTCAGGTCCTAGAATCCCAGGTAGCAACCCCAGATTCCTCCGAGGAAGCTACCCAAAAGGTTGTTTCCTCCCTTAATGCAAAATCGTTCCACCGGGATCCACCCAAGACTCCTCCCAGGCAGCTCCTGGAGGGCTTTGACCTCTTCTTTCGCATCCTAACGTCGCAGGTAGCAGCCCCAGATTCCTCTAAGGAAGCTACCCAAAATGGTCTTTTCTCCTTTGCAGGAAAATCTCTCCTAAGGGATCCACCCAGGACTTCTCTCAGGTCTCTGCTGCACTCTTCGGAGCTCTGCTTTCAGGTCCTAGAATCCCAGGTAGCAACCCCAGATTCCTCCGAGGAAGCTACCCAAAAGGTTGTTTCCTCCCTTAATTCAAAATGGCTCCTCCAGCATCCACCCAAGACTCCTCCCAGGCAGCTCCTGGAGGGCTTTGACCTCTTCTTTCGCATCCTAACGTCCCAGGTAGCAGCCCCAGATTCCTCCGAGGAAGCTACCCAAAATGGTCTTTCCTGCTTTGCAGGAAATTCTCTCCTAAGGGATCCACCCAGGACTTCTCTCAGGTCTCTGCTGCACTCTTCGGAGCTCTGCTTTCAGGTCCTACAATCCCAGGTAGCAACCCCAGATTCCTCCGAGGAAGCTACCCAAAAGGTTGTTTCCTCCCTTAATGCAAAATCGTTCCACCGGGATCCACCCAAGACTCCTCCCAGGCAGCTCCAGGAGGGCTTTGACCTCTTCTTTTGCATCCTAAGGTCCCAGGTAGCAGCCCCAGACTCCTCCAAGGAAGCTACCCAAAATGGTCTTTCCTGCTTTGCAGGAAAATCTCTTCGGAGCTCCGCTTTCAGGTCCTAAAATCCCAGGTAGCAACCCCAGATTCCTCCGAGGAAGCTACCCAAAAGGTTGTTTCCTCCCTTAATGCAAAATGGCTCCTCCAGCATCCACCCAAGACTGCTCCCAGGCAGCTCCTGGAGGGCTTTGACCTCTGCTCGCGGGTCCTAATATCCCAGGTAGCAGCCCCACACTCCTCCAAGGAAGCTACCCAAAATGGTCTTTTCTCCTTTGCATGAAAATCTCTCCTAAGGGATCCACCCAGGACTCCTCTCAGGTCTCTGCTGCACTCTTCGGAGCTCTGCTTTCAGGTCCTAGAATCCCAGGTAGCAACCCCAGATTCCTCCGAGGAAGCTACCCAAAAGGTTGTTTCCTCCCTTATTGCAAAATGGCTCCTCCAGCATCCACCCAAGACTCCTCCCAGGCAGCTCCAGGAGGGCTTTGACCTCTTCTTTCGCATCCTAACGTCGCAGGTAGCAGCCCCAGATTCCTCCGAGGAAGCTACCCAAAATGGTCTTTCCTGCTTTGCAGGAAAATCTCTCCTAAGGGATCCACCCAGGACTCCTCTCAGGTCTCTGCTGCACTCTTTGGAGCTCTGCTTTCAGGTCCTAAAACCCCAGGTGGCAGCCCCACACTCCTCCAAGGAAGCTACCCAAAATGGTCTTTTCTCCTTTGCACGAAAATCTCTCCTAAGGGATCCACCCAGGACTCCTCTCAGGTCTCTGCTGCACTCTTCGGAGCTCTGCTTTCAGGTCCTAGAATCCCAGGTAGCAACCCCAGATTCCTCCGAGGAAGCTACCCAAAAGGTTGTTTCCTCCCTTAATTCAAAATGGCTCCTCCAGCATCCACCCAAGACTCCTCCCAGGCAGCTCCTGGAGGGCTTTGACCTCTTCTTTCGCATCCTAACGTCCCAGGTAGCAGCCCCAGATTCCTCCGAGGAAGCTACCCAAAATGGTCTTTCCTGCTTTGCAGGAAAATCTCTCCTAAGGGATCCACACAGGACTTCTCTCAGGTCTCTGCTGCACTCTTCGGAGCTCTGCTTTCAGGTCCTACAATCCCAGGTAGCAACCCCAGATTCCTCCGAGGAAGCTACCCAAAAGGTTGTTTCGTCCCTTAATGCAAAATGGCTCCTTCCGGATCCACCCAAGACTCCTCCCAGGCAGCTCCTGGAGGGCTTTGACCTCTTCTTTCGCATCCGAAGATCCCAGGTAGCAGCCCCAGACACCTCCAAGGAAGCTACCCAAAATGGTCTTTCCTGCTTTGCAGGAAAATCTCTTCGGAGCTCCGCTTTCAGGTCCTAAAATCCCAGGTAGAAACCCCAGATTCCTCCCAGGAAGCTACCCAAAAGGTTGTTTCCTCCCTTAATGCAAAATGGCTCCTCCAGCATCCACCCAAGACTCCTCCCAGGCAGCTCCTGGAGGGCTTTGACCTCTGCTCGCGGGTCCTAATATCCCTTGCAGCAGCCCCACACTCCTCCAAGGAAGCTACCCAAAATGGTCTTTTCTCCTTTGCAGGAAAATCTCTCCTAAGGGATCCACCCAGGACTCCTCTCAGGTCTCTGCTGCACTCTTCGGAGCTCTGCTTTCAGGACCTAGAATCCCAGGTAGCAACCCCAGATTCCTCCGAGGAAGCTACCCAAAAGGTTGTTTCCTCCCTTAATGCAAAATCGTTCCACCGGGATCCACCCAAGACTCCTCCCAGGCAGCTCCAGGAGGGCTTTGACCTCTTCTTTCGCATCCGAAGATCCCAGGTAGCAGCCCCAGACTCCTCCAAGGAAGCTACCCAAAATGGTCTTTCCTGCTTTGCAGGAAAATCTCTTCGGAGCTCCGCTTTCAGGTCCTAAAATCCCAGGTAGCAACCCCAGATTCCTCCCAGGAAGCTACCCAAAAGGTTGTTTCCTCCCTTAATGCAAAATGGCTCCTCCAGCATCCACCCAAGACTCCTCCCAGGCAGCTCCTGGAGGGCTTTGACCTCTGCTCGCGGGTCCTAATATCCCAGGTAGCAGCCCCACACTCCTCCAAGGAAGCTACCCAAAATGGTCTTTCCTGCTTTGCAGGAAATTCTCTCCTAAGGGATCCACCCAGGACTTCTCTCAGGTCTCTGCTGCACTCTTCGGAGCTCTGCTTTCAGGTCCTAAAATCCCAGGTAGCAACCCCAGATTCCTCCGAGGAAGCTACCCAAAAGGTTGTTTCCTCCCTTAATGCAAAATCGTTCCACCGGGATCCACCCAAGACTCCTCCCAGGCAGCTCCAGGAGGGCTTTGACCTCTTCTTTTGCATCCTAAGGTCCCAGGTAGCAGCCCCACACTCCTCCAAGGAAGCTACCCAAAATGGTCTTTTCTCCTTTGCAGGAAAATCTCTCCTAAGGGATCCACCCAGGACTCCTCTCAGGTCTCTGCTGCACTCTTCGGAGCTCTGCTTTCAGGTCCTAGAATCCCAGGTAGCAACCCCAGATTCCTCCGAGGAAGCTACCCAAAAGGTTGTTTCCTCCCTTAATGCAAAATCGTTCCACCGGGATCCACCCAAGGCTCCTCCCAGGCAGCTCCTGGAGGGCTTTGACCTCTTCTTTCGCATCCTAACGTCCCAGGTAGCAGCCCCAGATTCCTCTAAGGAAGCTACCCAAAATGGTCTTTTCTCCTTTGCAGGAAAATCTCTCCTAAGGGATCCACCCAGGACTTCTCTCAGGTCTCTGCTGCACTCTTCGGAGCTCTGCTTTCAGGTCCTAGAATCCCAGGTAGCAACCCCAGATTCCTCCGAGGAAGCTACCCAAAAGGTTGTTTCCTCCCTTAATGCAAAATCGTTCCACCGGGATCCACCCAAGACTCCTCCCAGGCAGCTCCTGGAGGGCTTTGACCTCTTCTTTCGCATCCGAAGATCCCAGGTAGCAGCCCCACACTCCTCCAAGGAAGCTACCCAAAATGGTCTTTCCTGCTTTGCAGGAAAATCTCTTCGGAGCTCCGCTTTCAGGTCCTAAAATCCCAGGTAGCAACCCCAGATTCCTCCCAGAAAGCTACCCAAAAGGTTGTTTCCTCCCTTAATGCAAAATGGCTCCTCCAGCATCCACCCAAGACTCCTCCCAGGCAGCTCCTGGAGGGCTTTGACCTCTGCTCGCGGGTCCTAATATCCCAGGTAGCAGCCCCACACTCCTCCAAGGAAGCTACCCAAAATGGTCTTTTCTCCTTTGCAGGAAAATCTCTCCTAAGGGATCCACCCAGGACTCCTCTCAGGTCTCTGCTGCACTCTTCGGAGCTCTGCTTTCAGGTCCTAGAATCCCAGGTAGCAACCCCAGATTCCTCCGAGGAAGCTACCCAAAAGTTTGTTTCCTCCCTTATTGCAAAATGGCTCCTCCAGCATCCACCCAAGACTCCTCCCAGGCAGCTCCTGGAGGGCTTTGACCTCTTCTTTTGCATCCTAACGTCCCAGGTAGCAGCCCCAGATTCCTCTAAGGAAGCTACCCAAAATGGTCTTTTCTCCTTTGCAGGAAAATCTCTCCTAAGGGATCCACCCAGGACTCCTCTCAGGTCTCTGCTGCACTCTTTGGAGCTCTGCTTTCAGGTCCTAAAACCCCAGGTGGCAGCCCCAGATTCCTCCAAGGAAGCTACCCAAAATGGTCTTTCCTGCTTTGCAGGAAAATCTCTCCTAAGGGATCCACCCAGGACTCCTCTCAGGTCTCTGCTGCACTCTTCGGAGCTCTGCTTTCAGGACCTAGAATCCCAGGTAGCAACCCCAGATTCCTCCGAGGAAGCTACCCAAAAGGTTGTTTCCTCCCTTAATGCAAAATCGTTCCACCGGGATCCACCCAAGACTCCTCCCAGGCAGCTCCTGGAGGGCTTTGACCTCTTCTTTCGCATCCTAACGTCCCAGGTAGCAGCCCCAGATTCCTCTAAGGAAGCTACCCAAAATGGTCTTTTCTCCTTTGCAGGAAAATCTCTCCTAAGGGATCCACCCAGGACTTCTCTCAGGTCTCTGCTGCACTCTTCGGAGCTCTGCTTTCAGGTCCTAGAATCCCAGGTAGCAACCCCAGATTCCTCCGAGGAAGCTACCCAAAAGGTTGTTTCCTCCCTTAATTCAAAATGGCTCCTCCAGCATCCACCCAAGACTCCTCCCAGGCAGCTCCTGGAGGGCTTTGACCTCTTCTTTCGCATCCTAACGTCCCAGGTAGCAGCCCCAGACTCCTCCAAGGAAGCTACCCAAAATGGTCTTTCCTGCTTTGCAGGAAAATCTCTTCGGAGCTCCGCTTTCAGGTCCTAAAATCCCAGGTAGCAACCCCAGATTCCTCCGAGGAAGCTACCCAAAAGGTTGTTTCCTCCCTTAATGCAAAATGGCTCCTCCAGCATCCACCCAAGACTGCTCCCAGGCAGCTCCTGGAGGGCTTTGACCTCTGCTCGCGGGTCCTCATATCCCTTGCAGCAGCCCCACACTCCTCCAAGGAAGCTACCCAAAATGGTCTTTTCTCCTTTGCAGGAAAATCTCTCCTAAGGGATCCACCCAGGACTCCTCTCAGGTCTCTGCTGCACTCTTCGGAGGTCTGCTTTCAGGACCTAGAATCCCAGGTAGCAACCCCAGATTCCTCCGAGGAAGCTACCCAAAAGGTTGTTTCCTCCCTTATTGCAAAATGGCTCCTCCAGCATCCACCCAAGACTCCTCCCAGGCAGCTCCTGGAGGGCTTTGACCTCTTCTTTCGCATCCTAACGTCCCAGGTAGCAGCCCCAGATTCCTCTAAGGAAGCTACCCAAAATGGTCTTTTCTCCTTTGCAGGAAAATCTCTCCTAAGCGATCCACCCAGGACTCCTCTCAGGTCTCTGCTGCACTCTTTGGAGCTCTGCTTTCAGGTCCTAAAACCCCAGGTGGCAGCCCCAGATTCCTCCAAGGAAGCTACCCAAAATGGTCTTTCCTGCTTTGCAGGAAAATCTCTCCTAAGGGATCCACCCAGGACTCCTCTCAGGTCTCTGCTGCACTCTTCGGAGCTCTGCTTTCAGGACCTAGAATCCCAGGTAGCAACCCCAGATTCCTCCGAGGAAGCTACCCAAAAGGTTGTTTCCTCCCTTAATGCAAAATCGTTCCACCGGGATCCACCCAAGACTCCTCCCAGGCAGCTCCTGGACGGCTTTGACCTCTTCTTTCGCATCCGAAGATCCCAGGTAGCAGCCCTAGATTCCTCCAAGGAAGCTACCCAAAATGGTCTTTCCTGCTTTGCAGGAAAATCTCTTCGGAGCTCCGCTTTCAGGTCCTAAAATCCCAGGTAGCAACCCCAGATTCCTCCGAGGAAGCTACCCAAAAGGTTGTTTCCTCCCTTAATGCAAAATGGCTCCTCCAGCATCCACCCAAGACTCCTCCCAGGCAGCTCCTGGAGGGCTTTGACCTCTGCTCGCGGGTCCTAATATCCCTGGCAGCAGCCCCACACTCCTCCAAGGAAGCTACCCAAAATGGTCTTTTCTCCTTTGCACGAAAATCTCTCCTAAGGGATCCACCCAGGACTCCTCTCAGGTCTCTGCTGCACTCTTCGGAGCTCTGCTTTCAGGTCCTAGAATCCCAGGTAGCAACCCCAGATTCCTCCGAGGAAGCTACCCAAAAGGTTGTTTCCTCCCTTAATGCAAAATCGTTCCACCGGGATCCACCCAAGACTCCTCCCAGGCAGCTCCTGGAGGGCTTTGACCTCTTCTTTCGCATCCTAACGTCGCAGGTAGCAGCCCCAGATTCCTCTAAGGAAGCTACCCAAAATGGTCTTTTCTCCTTTGCAGGAAAATCTCTCCTAAGGGATCCACCCAGGACTTCTCTCAGGTCTCTGCTGCACTCTTCGGAGCTCTGCTTTCAGGTCCTAGAATCCCAGGTAGCAACCCCAGATTCCTCCGAGGAAGCTACCCAAAAGGTTGTTTCCTCCCTTAATTCAAAATGGCTCCTCCAGCATCCACCCAAGACTCCTCCCAGGCAGCTCCTGGAGGGCTTTGACCTCTTCTTTCGCATCCTAACGTCCCAGGTAGCAGCCCCAGATTCCTCCAAGGAAGCTACCCAAAATGGTCTTTCCTGCTTTGCAGGAAATTCTCTCCTAAGGGATCCACCCAGGACTTCTCTCAGGTCTCTGCTGCACTCTTCGGAGCTCTGCTTTCAGGTCCTACAATCCCAGGTAGCAACCCCAGATTCCTCCGAGGAAGCTACCCAAAAGGTTGTTTCCTCCCTTAATGCAAAATCGTTCCACCGGGATCCACCCAAGACTCCTCCCAGGCAGCTCCAGGAGGGCTTTGACCTCTTCTTTTGCATCCTAAGGTCCCAGGTAGCAGCCCCAGACTCCTCCAAGGAAGCTACCCAAAATGGTCTTTCCTGCTTTGCAGGAAAATCTCTTCGGAGCTCCGCTTTCAGGTCCTAAAATCCCAGGTAGCAACCCCAGATTCCTCCCAGGAAGCTACCCAAAAGGTTGTTTCCTCCCTTAATGCAAAATGGCTCCTCCAGCATCCACCCAAGACTCCTCCCAGGCAGCTCCTGGAGGGCTTTGACCTCTGCTCGCGGGTCCTAATATCCCAGGTAGCAGCCCCAGACTCCTCCAAGGAAGCTACCCAAAATGGTCTTTTCTCCTTTGCACGAAAATCTCTCCTAAGGGATCCACCCAGGACTCCTCTCAGGTCTCTGCTGCACTCTTCGGAGCTCTGCTTTCAGGTCCTAGAATCCCAGGTAGCAACCCCAGATTCCTCCGAGGAAGCTACCCAAAAGGTTGTTTCCTCCCTTATTGCAAAATGGCTCCTCCAGCATCCACCCAAGACTCCTCCCAGGCAGCTCCAGGAGGGCTTTGACCTCTTCTTTCGCATCCTAACGTCGCAGGTAGCAGCCCCAGATTCCTCCGAGGAAGCTACCCAAAATGGTCTTTCCTGCTTTGCAGGAAAATCTCTCCTAAGGGATCCACCCAGGACTCCTCTCAGGTCTCTGCTGCACTCTTTGGAGCTCTGCTTTCAGGTCCTAAAACCCCAGGTGGCAGCCCCACACTCCTCCAAGGAAGCTACCCAAAATGGTCTTTTCTCCTTTGCACGAAAATCTCTCCTAAGGGATCCACCCAGGACTCCTCTCAGGTCTCTGCTGCACTCTTCGGAGCTCTGCTTTCAGGTCCTAGAATCCCAGGTAGCAACCCCAGATTCCTCCGAGGAAGCTACCCAAAAGGTTGTTTCCTCCCTTAATTCAAAATGGCTCCTCCAGCATCCACCCAAGACTCCTCCCAGGCAGCTCCTGGAGGGCTTTGACCTCTTCTTTCGCATCCTAACGTCCCAGGTAGCAGCCCCAGATTCCTCCGAGGAAGCTACCCAAAATGGTCTTTCCTGCTTTGCAGGAAAATCTCTCCTAAGGGATCCACCCAGGACTTCTCTCAGGTCTCTGCTGCACTCTTCGGAGCTCTGCTTTCAGGTCCTACAATCCCAGGTAGCAACCCCAGATTCCTCCGAGGAAGCTACCCAAAAGGTTGTTTCGTCCCTTAATGCAAAATGGCTCCTTCCGGATCCACCCAAGACTCCTCCCAGGCAGCTCCTGGAGGGCTTTGACCTCTTCTTTCGCATCCGAAGATCCCAGGTAGCAGCCCCAGACACCTCCAAGGAAGCTACCCAAAATGGTCTTTCCTGCTTTGCAGGAAAATCTCTTCGGAGCTCCGCTTTCAGGTCCTAAAATCCCAGGTAGAAACCCCAGATTCCTCCCAGGAAGCTACCCAAAAGGTTGTTTCCTCCCTTAATGCAAAATGGCTCCTCCAGCATCCACCCAAGACTCCTCCCAGGCAGCTCCTGGAGGGCTTTGACCTCTGCTCGCGGGTCCTAATATCCCTTGCAGCAGCCCCACACTCCTCCAAGGAAGCTACCCAAAATGGTCTTTTCTCCTTTGCAGGAAAATCTCTCCTAAGGGATCCACCCAGGACTCCTCTCAGGTCTCTGCTGCACTCTTCGGAGCTCTGCTTTCAGGACCTAGAATCCCAGGTAGCAACCCCAGATTCCTCCGAGGAAGCTACCCAAAAGGTTGTTTCCTCCCTTAATGCAAAATGGCTCCTCCAGCATCCACCCAAGACTCCTCCCAGGCAGCTCCAGGAGGGCTTTGACCTCTTCTTTCGCATCCTAACGTCCCAGGTAGCAGCCCCAGATTCCTCCGAGGAAGCTACCCAAAATGGTCTTTCCTGCTTTGCAGGAAAATCTCTCCTAAGGGATCCACCCAGGACTCCTCTCAGGTCTCTGCTGCACTCTTCGGAGCTCTGCTTTCAGGACCTAGAATCCCAGGTAGCAACCCCAGATTCCTCCGAGGAAGCTACCCAAAAGGTTGTTTCCTCCCTTAATGCAAAATCGTTCCACCGGGATCCACCCAAGACTCCTCCCAGGCAGCTCCAGGAGGGCTTTGACCTCTTCTTTCGCATCCGAAGATCCCAGGTAGCAGCCCCAGACTCCTCCAAGGAAGCTACCCAAAATGGTCTTTCCTGCTTTGCAGGAAAATCTCTTCGGAGCTCCGCTTTCAGGTCCTAAAATCCCAGGTAGCAACCCCAGATTCCTCCCAGGAAGCTACCCAAAAGGTTGTTTCCTCCCTTAATGCAAAATGGCTCCTCCAGCATCCACCCAAGACTCCTCCCAGGCAGCTCCTGGAGGGCTTTGACCTCTGCTCGCGGGTCCTAATATCCCAGGTAGCAGCCCCACACTCCTCCAAGGAAGCTACCCAAAATGGTCTTTCCTGCTTTGCAGGAAATTCTCTCCTAAGGGATCCACCCAGGACTTCTCTCAGGTCTCTGCTGCACTCTTCGGAGCTCTGCTTTCAGGTCCTACAATCCCAGGTAGCAACCCCAGATTCCTCCGAGGAAGCTACCCAAAAGGTTGTTTCCTCCCTTAATGCAAAATCGTTCCACCGGGATCCACCCAAGACTCCTCCCAGGCAGCTCCTGGAGGGCTTTGACCTCTTCTTTTGCATCCTAAGGTCCCAGGTAGCAGCCCCAGACTCCTCCAAGGAAGCTACCCAAAATGGTCTTTCCTGCTTTGCAGGAAAATCTCTTCGGAGCTCCGCTTTCAGGTCCTAAAATCCCAGGTAGCAACCCCAGATTCCTCCCAGGAAGCTACCCAAAAGGTTGTTTCCTCCCTTAATGCAAAATGGCTCCTCCAGCATCCACCCAAGACTCCTCCCAGGCAGCTCCTGGAGGGCTTTGACCTCTGCTCGCGGGTCCTAATATCCCAGGTAGCAGCCCCACACTCCTCCAAGGAAGCTACCCAAAATGGTCTTTTCTCCTTTGCAGGAAAATCTCTCCTAAGGGATCCACCCAGGACTCCTCTCAGGTCTCTGCTGCACTCTTCGGAGCTCTGCTTTCAGGTCCTAGAATCCCAGGTAGCAACCCCAGATTCCTCCGAGGAAGCTACCCAAAAGGTTGTTTCCTCCCTTATTGCAAAATGGCTCCTCCAGCATCCACCCAAGACTCCTCCCAGGCAGCTCCTGGAGGGCTTTGACCTCTTCTTTCGCATCCTAACGTCGCAGGTAGCAGCCCCAGATTCCTCCGAGGAAGCTACCCAAAATGGTCTTTCCTGCTTTGCAGGAAAATCTCTCCTAAGGGATCCACCCAGGACTCCTCTCAGGTCTCTGCTGCACTCTTTGGAGCTCTGCTTTCAGGTCCTAAAACCCCAGGTGGCAGCCCCAGATTCCTCCAAGGAAGCTACCCAAAATGGTCTTTTCTCCTTTGCAGGAAAATCTCTCCTAAGGGATCCACCCAGGACTCCTCTCAGGTCTCTGCTGCACTCTTCGGAGCTCTGCTTTCAGGACCTAGAATCCCAGGTAGCAACCCCAGATTCCTCCGAGGAAGCTACCCAAAAGGTTGTTTCCTCCCTTAATGCAAAATCGTTCCACCGGGATCCACCCAAGACTCCTCCCAGGCAGCTCCTGGAGGGCTTTGACCTCTTCTTTTGCATCCTAAGGTGCCAGGTAGCAGCCCCAGACTCCTCCAAGGAAGCTACCCAAAATGGTCTTTCCTGCTTTGCAGGAAAATCTCTTCGGAGCTCCGCTTTCAGGTCCTAAAATCCCAGGTAGCAACCCCAGATTCCTCCGAGGAAGCTACCCAAAAGGTTGTTTCCTCCCTTAATGCAAAATGGCTCCTCCAGCATCCACCCAAGACTCCTCCCAGGCAGCTCCTGGAGGGCTTTGACCTCTGCTCGCGGGTCCTCATATCCCTTGCAGCAGCCCCACACTCCTCCAAGGCAGCTACCCAAAATGCTCTTTTCTCCTTTGCAGGAAAATCTCTCCTAAGGGATCCACCCAGGACTCCTCTCAGGTCTCTGCTGCACTCTTCGGAGCTCTGCTTTCAGGTCCTAGAATCCCAGGTAGCAACCCCAGATTCCTCCGAGGAAGCTACCCAAAAGGTTGTTTCCTCCCTTAATGCAAAATCGTTCCACCGGGATCCACCCAAGACTCCTCCCAGGCAGCTCCTGGAGGGCTTTGACCTCTTCTTTCGCATCCTAATGTCCCAGGTAGCAGCCCCAGATTCCTCTAAGGAAGCTACCCAAAATGGTCTTTTCTCCTTTGCAGGAAAATCTCTCCTAAGGGATCCACCCAGGACTTCTCTCAGGTCTCTGCTGCACTCTTCGGAGCTCTGCTTTCAGGTCCTAGAATCCCAGGTAGCAACCCCAGATTCCTCCGAGGAAGCTACCCAAAAGGTTGTTTCCTCCCTTAATTCAAAATGGCTCCTCCAGCATCCACCCAAGACTCCTCCCAGGCAGCTCCTGGAGGGCTTTGACCTCTTCTTTCGCATCCTAACGTCGCAGGTAGCAGCCCCAGATTCCTCCGAGGAAGCTACCCAAAATGGTCTTTCCTGCTTTGCAGGAAAATCTCTTCGGAGCTCCGCTTTCAGGTCCTAAAATCCCAGGTAGCAACCCCAGATTCCTCCGAGGAAGCTACCCAAAAGGTTGTTTCCTCCCTTAATGCAAAATGGCTCCTCCAGCATCCACCCAAGACTCCTCCCCGGCAGCTCCTGGAGGGCTTTGACCTCTTCTTTCGCATCCGAAGATCCCAGGTAGCAGCCCCAGATTCCTCCGAGGAAGCTATCCAAAATGGTCTTTCCTGCTTTGCAGGAAAATCTCTCTTAAGGGATCCACACAGGACTTCTCTCAGGTCTCTGCTGCACTCTTCGGAGCTCTGCTTTCAGGTCCTAGAATCCCAGGTAGCAACCCCAGATGCCTCCGAGGAAGCTACCCAAAATGTTGTTTCCTCCCTTAATGCAAAATCATTCCACCGGGATCCACCCAAGACTCCTCCCAGGCAGCTCCTGGAGGGCTTTGACCTCTTCTTTCGCATCCGAAGATCCCAGGTAGCAGCCCCACACTCCTCCAAGGAAGCTACCCAAAATGGTCTTTCCTGCTTTGCAGGAAAATCTCTTCGGAGCTCCGCTTTCAGGTCCTAAAATCCCAGGTAGCAACCCCAGATTCCTCTGAGGAAGCTACCCAAAAGGTTGTTTCCTCCCTTAATGCAAAATGGCTCCTCCAGCATCCACCCAAGACTCCTCCCAGGCAGCTCCAGGAGGGCTTTGACCTCTTCTTTCGCATCCTAACGTCCAAGGTAGCAGCCCCAGACTCCTCCAAGGAAGCTACCCAAAATGGTCTTTCCTGCTTTGCAGGAAAATCTCTTCGGAGCTCCGCTTTCAGGTCCTAAAATCCCAGGTAGCAACCCCAGATTCCTCCGAGGAAGCTACCCAAAAGGTTGTTTCCTCCCTTAATGCAAAATGGCTCCTCCAGCATCCACCCAAGACTCCTCCCCGGCAGCTCCTGGAGGGCTTTGACCTCTTCTTTCGCATCCAAATATCCCAGGTAGCAGCCCCAGACTCCTCCAAGGAAGCTACCCAAAATGGTCTTTCCTGCTTTGCAGGAAAATCTCTCCTAAGGGATCCGCCCAGGACTCCTCTCAGGTCTCTGCTGCACTCTTCGGAGCTCTGCTTTCAGGTCCTAGAATCCCAGGTAGCAACCCCAGATTCCTCCGAGGAAGCTACCCAAAAGGTTGTTTCCTCCCTTAATGCAAAATGGCTCCTCCAGCATCCACCCAAGACTCCTCCCAGGCAGCTCCTGGAGGGCTTTGACCTCTTCTTTTGCATCCTAAGGTCCCAGGTAGCAGCCCCAGACTCCTCCAAGGAAGCTACCCAAAATGGTCTTTCCTGCTTTGCAGGAAAATCTCTTTATAGCTCCGCTTTCAGGTCCTAAAATCCCAGGTAGCAACCCCAGATTCCTCCGAGGAAGCTACCCAAAAGGTTTTTTCCTCCCTTAATGCAAAATGGCTCCTCCAGCATCCACCCAAGACTCCTCCCAGGCAGCTCCTGGAGGGCTTTGACCTCTTCTTTCGCATCCTAACTTCCCAGGTAGCAGCCCCAGACTCCTCCAAGGAATCTACCGAAAATGGTCTTTTCTCCTTTGCAGGAAAATCTCTCCTAAGGGATCCACCCAGGACTCCTCTCAGGTCTCTGCTGCACTCTTCGGAGCTCTGCTTTCAGGACCTAGAATCCCAGGTAGCAACCCCAGATTCCTCCGAGGAAGCTACCCAAAAGGTTGTTTCCTCCCTTAATGCAAAATGGCTCCTCCAGCATCCACCCAAGACTCCTCCCCGGCAGCTCCTGGAGGGCTTTGACCTCTTCTTTCGCATCCAAATATCCCAGGTAGCAGCCCCAGACTCCTCCAAGGAAGCTACCCAAAATGGTCTTTTCTCCTTTGCAGGAAAATCTCTCTTAAGGGATCCACCCAGGACTTCTCTCAGGTCTCTGCTGCACTCTTCGGAGCTCTGCTTTCAGGTCCTAGAATCCCAGGTAGCAACCCCAGATGCCTCCGAGGAAGCTACCCAAAAGGTTGTTTCCTCCCTTAATGCAAAATCGTTCCACCGGGATCCACCCAAGACTACTCCCAGGCAGCTCCTGGAGGGCTTTGACCTCTTCTTTTGCATCCTAAGGTGCCAGGTAGCAGCCCCAGACTCCTCCAAGGAAGCTACCCAAAATGGTCTTTCCTGCTTTGCAGGAAAATCTCTTCGGAGCTCCGCTTTCAGGTCCTAAAATCCCAGGTAGCAACCCCAGATTCCTCCGAGGAAGCTACCCAAAAGGTTGTTTCCTCCCTTAATGCAAAATGGCTCCTCCAGCATCCACCCAAGACTCCTCCCCGGCAGCTCCTGGAGGGCTTTGACCTCTTCTTTCGCATCCGAAGATCCCAGGTAGCAGCCCCAGACTCCTCCAAGGAAGCTACCCAAAATGGTCTTTTCTGCTTTGCAGGAAAATCTCTCCTAAGGGATCCACCCAGGACTCCTCTCAGGTCTCTGCTGCACTCTTCGGAGCTCTGCTTTCAGGTCCTACAATCCCAGGTAGCAACCCCAGATTCCTCCGAGGAAGCTACCCAAAAGGTTGTTTCCTCCCTTAATGCAAAATGGCTCCTCCAGCATCCACCCAAGACTCCTCCCAGGCAGCTCCAGGAGGGCTTTGACCTCTTCTTTCGCATCCTAACGTCCCAGGTAGCAGCCCCAGATGCCTCCGAGGAAGCTACCCAAAAGGTTGTTTCCTCCCTTAATGCAAAATCGTTCCACCGGGATCCACCCAAGACTCCTCCCAGGCAGCTCCTGGAGGGCTTTGACCTCTTCTTTTGCATCCTAAGGTCCCAGGTAGCAGCCCCAGACTCCTCCAAGGAAGCTACCCAAAATGGTCTTTTCTCCTTTGCAGGAAAATCTCTTCGGAGCTCCGCTTTCAGGTCCTAAAATCCCAGGTAGCAACCCCAGATTCCTCCCAGGAAGCTACCCAAAAGGTTGTTTCCTCCCTTAATGCAAAATGGCTCCTCCAGCATCCACCCAAGACTCCTCCCAGGCAGCTCCTGGAGGGCTTTGACCTCTGCTCGCGGGTCCTAATATCCCAGGTAGCAGCCCCAGACTCCTCCAAGGAAGCTACCCAAAATGGTCTTTTCTCCTTTGCAGGAAAATCTCTCCTAAGGGATCCACCCAGGACTCCTCTCAGGTCTCTGCTGCACTCTTCGGAGCTCTGCTTTCAGGTCCTAGAATCCCAGGTAGCAACCCCAGATTCCTCCGAGGAAGCTACCCAAAAGGTTGTTTCCTCCCTTATTGCAAAATGGCTCCTCCAGCATCCACCCAAGACTCCTCCCAGGCAGCTCCTGGAGGGCTTTGACCTCTTCTTTCGCATCCTAACGTCGCAGGTAGCAGCCCCAGATTCCTCCGAGGAAGCTACCCAAAATGGTCTTTCCTGCTTTGCAGGAAAATCTCTCCTAAGGGATCCACCCAGGACTCCTCTCAGGTCTCTGCTGCACTCTTTGGAGCTCTGCTTTCAGGTCCTAAAACCCCAGGTGGCAGCCCCAGATTCCTCCAAGGAAGCTACCCAAAATGGTCTTTTCTCCTTTGCAGGAAAATCTCTCCTAAGGGATCCACCCAGGACTCCTCTCAGGTCTCTGCTGCACTCTTCGGAGCTCTGCTTTCAGGACCTAGAATCCCAGGTAGCAACCCCAGATTCCTCCGAGGAAGCTACCCAAAAGGTTGTTTCCTCCCTTAATGCAAAATCGTTCCACCGGGATCCACCCAAGACTCCTCCCAGGCAGCTCCTGGAGGGCTTTGACCTCTTCTTTTGCATCCTAAGGTGCCAGGTAGCAGCCCCAGACTCCTCCAAGGAAGCTACCCAAAATGGTCTTTCCTGCTTTGCAGGAAAATCTCTTCGGAGCTCCGCTTTCAGGTCCTAAAATCCCAGGTAGCAACCCCAGATTCCTCCGAGGAAGCTACCCAAAAGGTTGTTTCCTCCCTTAATGCAAAATGGCTCCTCCAGCATCCACCCAAGACTCCTCCCAGGCAGCTCCTGGAGGGCTTTGACCTCTGCTCGCGGGTCCTCATATCCCTTGCAGCAGCCCCACACTCCTCCAAGGAAGCTACCCAAAATGGTCTTTTCTCCTTTGCAGGAAAATCTCTCCTAAGGGATCCACCCAGGACTCCTCTCAGGTCTCTGCTGCACTCTTCGGAGCTCTGCTTTCAGGTCCTAGAATCCCAGGTAGCAACCCCAGATTCCTCCGAGGAAGCTACCCAAAAGGTTGTTTCCTCCCTTAATGCAAAATCGTTCCACCGGGATCCACCCAAGACTCCTCCCAGGCAGCTCCTGGAGGGCTTTGACCTCTTCTTTTGCATCCTAACGTCCCAGGTAGCAGCCCCAGATTCCTCTAAGGAAGCTACCCAAAATGGTCTTTTCTCCTTTGCAGGAAAATCTCTCCTAAGGGATCCACCCAGGACTTCTCTCAGGTCTCTGCTGCACTCTTCGGAGCTCTGCTTTCAGGTCCTAGAATCCCAGGTACCAACCCCAGATTCCTCCGAGGAAGCTACCCAAAAGGTTGTTTCATCCCTTAATTCAAAATGGCTCCTCCAGCATCCACCCAAGACTCCTCCCAGGCAGCTCCAGGAGGGCTTTGACCTCTTCTTTCGCATCCTAACGTCGCAGGTAGCAGCCCCAGATTCCTCCGAGGAAGCTACCCAAAATGGTCTTTCCTGCTTTGCAGGAAAATCTCTTCGGAGCTCCGCTTTCAGGTCCTAAAATCCCAGGTAGCAACCCCAGATTCCTCCGAGGAAGCTACCCAAAAGGTTGTTTCCTCCCTTAATGCAAAATGGCTCCTCCAGCATCCACCCAAGACTCCTCCCCGGCAGCTCCTGGAGGGCTTTGACCTCTTCTTTCGCATCCGAAGATCCCAGGTAGCAGCCCCAGACTCCTCCAAGGAAGCTACCCAAAATGGTCTTTTCTGCTTTGCAGGAAAATCTCTCCTAAGGGATCCACCCAGGACTCCTCTCAGGTCTCTGCTGCACTCTTCGGAGCTCTGCTTTCAGGACCTAGAATCCCAGGTAGCAACCCCAGATTCCTCCGAGGAAGCTACCCAAAAGGTTGTTTCCTCCCTTAATGCAAAATGGCTCCTCCAGCATCCACCCAAGACTCCTCCCAGGCAGCTCCAGGAGGGCTTTGACCTCTTCTTTCGCATCCTAACGTCCCAGGTAGCAGCCCCAGATTCCTCCGAGGAAGCTACCCAAAATGGTCTTTCCTGCTTTGCAGGAAAATCTCTCCTAAGGGATCCACACAGGACTTCTCTCAGGTCTCTGCTGCACTCTTCGGAGCTCTGCTTTCAGGTCCTAGAATCCCAGGTAGCAACCCCAGATTCCTCCGAGGAAGCTACCCAAAATGTTGTTTCCTCCCTTAATGCAAAATCATTCCACCGGGATCCACCCAAGACTCCTCCCAGGCAGCTCCTGGAGGGCTTTGACCTCTTCTTTCGCATCCGAAGATCCCAGCTAGCAGCCCCAGACTCCTCCAAGGAAGCTACCCAAAATGGTCTTTCCTGCTTTGCAGGAAATTCTCTTCGGACCTCCGCTTTCAGGTCCTAAAATCCCAGGTAGCAACCCCAGATTCCTCCGAGGAAGCTACCCAAAAGGTTGTTTCCTCCCTTAATGCAAAATGGCTCCTCCAGCATCCACCCAAGACTCCTCCCCGGCAGCTCCAGGAGGGCTTTGACCTCTTCTTTCGCATCCTAACGTCCAAGGTAGCAGCCCCAGACTCCTCCAAGGAAGCTACCCAAAATGGTCTTTCCTGCTTTGCAGGAAAATCTCTTTATAGCTCCGCTTTCAGGTCCTAAAATCCCAGGTAGCAACCCCAGATTCCTCCGAGGAAGCTACCCAAAAGGTTGTTTCCTCCCTTAATGCAAAATGGCTCCTCCAGCATCCACCCAAGACTCCTCCCCGGCAGCTCCTGGAGGGCTTTGACCTCTTCTTTCGCATCCAAATATCCCAGGTAGCAGCCACACACTCCTCCAAGGAAGCTACCCAAAATGGTCTTTCCTGCTTTGCAGGAAAATCTCTCCTAAGGGATCCACCCAGGACTCCTCTCAGGTCTCTGCTGCACTCTTCGGAGCTCTGCTTTCAGGTCCTAGAATCCCAGGTAGCAACCCCAGATTCCTCCGAGGAAGCTACCCAAAAGGTTGTTTCCTCCCTTAATGCAAAATGGCTCCTCCAGCATCCACCCAAGACTCCTCCCAGGCAGCTCCAGGAGGGCTTTGACCTCTTCTTTTGCATCCTAAGGTGCCAGGTAGCAGCCCCAGACTCCTCCAAGGAAGCTACCCAAAATGGTCTTTCCTGCTTTGCAGGAAAATCTCTTTATAGCTCCGCTTTCAGGTCCTAAAATCCCAGGTAGCAACCCCAGATTCCTCCGAGAAAGCTACCCAAAAGGTTGTTTCCTCCCTTAATGCAAAATGGCTCCTCCAGCATCCACCCAAGACTCCTCCCAGGCAGCTCCTGGAGGGCTTTGACCTCTTCTTTCGCATCCTAACTTCCCAGGTAGCAGCCCCAGACTCCTCCAAGGAATCTACCCAAAATGGTCTTTTCTCCTTTGCAGGAAAATCTCTCCTAAGGGATCCACCCAGGACTCCTCTCAGGTCTCTGCTGCACTCTTCGGAGCTCTGCTTTCAGGACCTAGAATCCCAGGTAGCAACCCCAGATTCCTCCGAGGAAGCTACCCAAAAGGTTGTTTCCTCCCTTAATGCAAAATGGCTCCTCCAGCATCCACCCAAGACTCCTCCCAGGCAGCTCCTGGAGGGCTTTGACCTCTTCTTTCGCATCCAAATATCCCAGGTAGCAGCCCCAGACTCCTCCAAGGAAGCTACCCAAAATGGTCTTTTCTCCTTTGCAGGAAAATCTCTCTTAAGGGATCCACCCAGGACTTCTCTCAGGTCTCTGCTGCACTCTTCGGAGCTCTGCTTTCAGGTCCTAAAATCCCAGGTAGCTACCCCAGATTCCTCCGAGGAAGCTACCCAAAAGGTTGTTTCCTCCCTTAATGCAAAATGGCTCCTTCCGGATCCACCCAAGACTCCTCCCAGGCAGCTCCTGGAGGGCTTTGACCTCTGCTCGCGGGTCCTAATATCCCTGGCAGCAGCCCCACACTCCTCCAAGGAAGCTACCCAAAATGGTCTTTTCTCCTTTGCAGGAAAATCTCTCCTAAGGGATCCACCCAGGACTCCTCTCAGGTCTCTGCTGCACGCTTCGGAGCTCTGCTTTCAGGACCTAGAATCCCAGGTAGCAACCCCAGATTCCTCCGAGGAAGCTACCCAAAAGGTTGTTTCCTCCCTTAATGCAAAATCGTTCCACCGGGATCCACCCAAGACTCCTCCCAGGCAGCTCCAGGAGGGCTTTGACCTCTTCTTTTGCATCCTAAGGTGCCAGGTAGCAGCCCCAGACTCCTCCAAGGAAGCTACCCAAAATGGTCTTTCCTGCTTTGCAGGAAAATCTCTTCGGAGCTCCGCTTTCAGGTCCTAAAATCCCAGGTAGCAACCCCAGATTCCTCCGAGGAAGCTACCCAAAAGGTTGTTTCCTCCCTTAATGCAAAATGGCTCCTCCAGCATCCACCCAAGACTCCTCCCAGGCAGCTCCTGGAGGGCTTTGACCTCTGCTCGCGGGTCCTCATATCCCTTGCAGCAGCCCCACACTCCTCCAAGGAAGCTACCCAAAATGGTCTTTTCTCCTTTGCAGGAAAATCTCTCCTAAGGGATCCACCCAGGACTCCTCTCAGGTCTCTGCTGCACTCTTCGGAGCTCTGCTTTCAGGTCCTAGAATCCCAGGTAGCAACCCCAGATTCCTCCGAGGAAGCTACCCAAAAGGTTGTTTCCTCCCTTAATGCAAAATCGTTCCACCGGGATCCACCCAAGACTCCTCCCAGGCAGCTCCTGGAGGGCTTTGACCTCTTCTTTTGCATCCTAACGTCCCAGGTAGCAGCCCCAGATTCCTCTAAGGAAGCTACCCAAAATGGTCTTTTCTCCTTTGCAGGAAAATCTCTCCTAAGGGATCCACCCAGGACTTCTCTCAGGTCTCTGCTGCACTCTTCGGAGCTCTGCTTTCAGGTCCTAGAATCCCAGGTAGCAACCCCAGATTCCTCCGAGGAAGCTACCCAAAAGGTTGTTTCCTCCATTAATGCAAAATCATTCCACCGGGATCCACCCAAGACTCCTCCCAGGCAGCTCCAGGAGGGCTTTGACCTCTTCTTTCGCATCCGAAGATCCCAGGTAGCAGCCCCAGACTCCTCCAAGGAAGCTACCCAAAATGGTCTTTCCTGCTTTGCAGGAAAATCTCTTCGGAGCTCCGCTTTCAGGTCCTAAAATCCCAGGTAGCAACCCCAGATTCCTCCGAGGAAGCTACCCAAAAGGTTGTTTCCTCCCTTAATGCAAAATGGCTCCTCCTGCATCCACCCAAGACTCCTCCCAGGCAGCTCCTGGAGGGCTTTGACCTCTTCTTTCGCATCCGAAGATCCCAGGTAGCAGCCCCAGACTCCTCCAAGGAAGCTACCCAAAATGGTCTTTTCTGCTTTGCAGGAAAATCTCTCCTAAGGGATCCACCCAGGACTCCTCTCAGGTCTCTGCTGCACTCTTCGGAGCTCTGCTTTCAGGACCTAGAATCCCAGGTAGCAACCCCAGATTCCTCCGAGGAAGCTACCCAAAAGGTTGTTTCCTCCCTTAATGCAAAATGGCTCCTCCAGCATCCACCCAAGACTCCTCCCAGGCAGCTCCAGGAGGGCTTTGACCTCTTCTTTCGCATCCTAACGTCCCAGGTAGCAGCCCCAGATTCCTCCGAGGAAGCTATCCAAAATGGTCTTTCCTGCTTTGCAGGAAAATCTCTCCTAAGGGATCCACACAGGACTTCTCTCAGGTCTCTGCTGCACTCTTCGGAGCTCTGCTTTCAGGTCCTAGAATCCCAGGTAGCAACCCCAAGATTCCTCCGAGGAAGCTACCCAAAATGTTGTTTCCTCCCTTAATGCAAAATCATTCCACCGGGATCCACCCAAGACTCCTCCCAGGCAGCTCCTGGAGGGCTTTGACCTCTTCTTTCGCATCCGAAGATCCCAGGTAGCAGCCCCACACTCCTCCAAGGAAGCTACCCAAAATGGTCTTTCCTGCTTTGCAGGAAAATCTCTTCGGAGCTCCGCTTTCAGGTCCTAAAATCCCAGGTAAGCAACCCCAGATTCCTCCGAGGAAGCTACCCAAAAGGTTGTTTCCTCCCTTAATGCAAAATGGCTCCTCCAGCATCCACCCAAGACTCCTCCCCGCAGCTCCAGGAGGGCTTTGACCTCTTCTTTCGCATCCTAACGTCCAAGGTAGCAGCCCCAGACTCCTCCAAGGAAGCTACCCAAAATGGTCTTTCCTGCTTTGCAGGAAAATCTCTTCGGAGCTCCGCTTTCAGGTCCCTAAAATCCCAGGTAGCAACCCCAGATTCCTCCGAGGAAGCTACCCAAAAGGTTGTTTCCTCCCTTAATGCAAAATGGCTCCTCCAGCATCCACCCAAGACTCCTCCCCGGCAGCTCCTGAGGGCTTTGACCTCTTCTTTCGCATCCAAATATCCCAGGTAGCAGCCCCAGACTCCTCCAAGGAAGCTACCCAAAATGGTCTTTCCTGCTTTGCAGGAAAATCTCTCCTAAGGGATCCACCCAGGGACTCCTCTCAGGTCTCTGCTGCACTCTTCGGAGCTCTGCTTTCAGGTCCTAGAATCCCAGGGTAGCAACCCCAGATTCCTCCGAGGGAAGCTACCCAAAAGGTTGTTTCCTCCCTTAATGCAAAATGGCTCCTCCAGCATCCACCCAAGACTCCTCCCAGGCAGCTCCAGGAGGGCTTTGACCTCTTCTTTTGCATCCTAAGGTCCCAGGTAGCAGCCCCAGACTCTCCAAGGAAGCTACCCAAAATGGTCTTTCCTGCTTTGCAGGAAAATCTCTTCGGAGCTCCGCTTTCAGGTCCTAAAATCCAGGTAGCAACCCCCAGATTCCTCCGAGGAAGCTACCCAAAAGGTTGTTTCCTCCCTTAATGCAAAATCGTTCCCACCGGGATCCACCCAAGACTCCTCCCAGGCAGCTCCTGGAGGGCTTTGACCTCTTCTTTTGCATCCTAAGGTGCCAGGTAGCAGCCCCAGACTCCTCCAAGGAAGCTACCCCAAAATGGTCTTTCCTGCTTTGCAGGAAAATCTCTTCGGAGCTCCGCTTTCAGGTCCTAAAATCCCAGGTAGCAACCCCAGATTCCTCCGAGGAAGCTACCCAAAAGGTTGTTTCCTCCCTTAATGCAAAATGGTTCCTCCAGCATCCACCCAAAACTCCTCCCAGGGCAGCTCCTGGAGGGCTTTGACCTCTGCTCGCGGGGTCCTAATATCCCTGGCAGCAGCCCCACACTCCTCCAAGGAAGCTACCCAAAATGGTCTTTTCTCCTTTGCAGGAAAATCTCTCCTAAGGGATCCACCCAGGACTCCTCTCAGGTCTCTGCTGCACTCTTCGGAGCTCTGCTTTCAGGTCCTAAAATCCCAGGTAGCTACCCCAGATTCCTCCGAGGAAGCTACCCAAAAGGTTGTTTCCTCCCTTAATGCAAAATGGCTCCTCCAGCATCCACCAAGACTCCTCCCAGGCAGCTCCTGGAGGGCTTTGACCTCTGCTCGCGGGTCCTAATATCCCTGGCAGCAGCCCCACACTCCTCCAAGGAAGCTACCCAAAATGGTCTTTTCTCCTTTGCAGGAAAATCTCTCCTAAGGGATCCACCCAGGACTCCTCTCAGGTCTCTGCTGCACGCTTCGGAGCTCTGCTTTCAGGACCTAGAATCCCAGGTAGCAACCCCAGATTCCTCCGAGGAAGCTACCCAAAAGGTTGTTTCCTCCCTTAATGCAAAATCGTTCCACCGGGATCCACCCAAGACTCCTCCCAGGCAGCTCCTGGAGGGCTTTGACCTCTTCTTTTGCATCCTAAGGTGCCAGGTAGCAGCCCCAGACTCCTCCAAGGAAGCTACCCAAAATGGTCTTTCCTGCTTTGCAGGAAAATCTCTTCGGAGCTCCGCTTTCAGGTCCTAAAATCCCAGGTAGCAACCCCAGATTCCTCCGAGGAAGCTACCCAAAAGGTTGTTTTCCTCCCTTAATGCAAAATGGCTCCTCCCAGCATCCACCCAAGACTCCTCCCAGGCAGCTCCTGGAGGGCTTTGACCTCTGCTCGCGGGTCCTCATATCCCTTGCAGCAGCCCCACACTCCTCCAAGGAAGCTACCCAAAATGGTCCTTTTCTCCTTTGCAGGAAAATCTCTCCTAAGGGATCCACCCAGGACTCCTCTCAGGTCTCTGCTGCACTCTTCGGAGCTCTGCTTTCAGGTCCTAGAATCCCAGGTAGCAACCCCAGATTCCTCCGAGGAAGCTACCCAAAAGGTTGTTTCCTCCCTTAATGCAAAATCGTTCCACCGGGATCCACCCAAGACTCCTCCCCAGGCAGCTCCTGGAGGGCTTTGACCTCTTCTTTTGCATCCTAACGTCCCAGGTAGCAGCCCCAGATTCCTCTAAGGAAGCTACCCAAAATGGTCTTTTCTCCTTTGCAGGGAAAATCTCTCCTAAGGGATCCACCCAGGACTTCTCTCAGGTCTCTGCTGCACTCTTCGGAGCTCTGCTTTCAGGTCCTAGAATCCCAGGTAGCAACCCCAGATTCCTCCGAGGAAGCTACCCAAAATGTTGTTTCCTCCCTTAATGCAAAATCATTCCACCGGGATCCACCCAAGACTCCTCCCAGGCAGCTCCTGGAGGGCTTTTGACCTCTTCTTTCGCATCCGAAGATCCCAGGTAGCAGCCCCAGACTCCTCCAAGGAAGCTACCCAAAATGGTCTTTCCTGCTTTGCAGGAAAATCTCTTCGGAGCTCCGCTTTCAGGTCCTAAAATCCCAGGTAGCAACCCCAGATTCCTCCGAGGGAAGCTACCCAAAAGGTTGTTTCCTCCCTTAATGCAAAATGGCTCCTCCAGCATCCACCCAAGACTCCTCCCCGGCAGCTCCTGGAGGGCTTTGACCTCTTCTTTCGCATCCAAATATCCCAGGTAGCAGCCCCAGACTCCTCCAAGGAAGCTACCCAAAATGGTCTTTCCTGCTTTGCAGGAAAATCTCTTTATAGCTCCGCTTTCAGGTCCTAAAATCCCAGGTAGCAACCCCAGATTCCTCCGAGGAAGCTACCCAAAAGGTTGTTTCCTCCCTTAATGCAAAATGGCTCCTCCAGCATCCACCCAAGACTCCTCCCCGGCAGCTCCTGGAGGGCTTTGACCTCTTCTTTCGCATCCAAATATCCCAGGTAGCAGCCCCAGACTCCTCCAAGGAAGCTACCCAAAATGGTCTTTCCTGCTTTGCAGGAAAATCTCTCCTAAGGGATCCACCCAGGACTCCTCTCAGGTCTCTGCTGCACTCTTCGGAGCTCTGCTTTCAGGTCCTAGAATCCCAGGTAGCAACCCCAGATTCCTCCGAGGAAGCTACCCAAAAGGTTTGTTTCCTCCCTTATTGCAAAATGGCTCCTCCAGCATCCACCCAAGACTCCTCCCAGCAGCTCCAGGAGGGCTTTGACCTCTTCTTTTGCATCCTAAGGTCCCAGGTAGCAGCCCCAGACTCCTCCAAGGAAGCTACCCAAAATGGTCTTTCCTGCTTTGCAGGAAAATCTCTTCGGAGCTCCGCTTTCCAGGTCCTAAAATCCCAGGTAGCAACCCCAGATTCCTCCGAGGAAGCTACCCAAAAGGTTTTTTCCTCCCTTAATGCAAAATGGCTCCTCCAGCATCCACCCAAGACTCCTCCCAGGCAGCTCCTGGAGGGCTTTGACCTCTTCTGTTCGCATCCTAACTTCCCAGGTGAGCAGCCCAGACTCCTCCAAGGAAGCTACCCAAAATGGTCTTTTCTCCTTTGCAGGAAAATCTCTCCTAAGGGATCCACCCAGGACTCCTCTCAGGTCTCTGCTGCACTCTTCGGAGCTCTGCTTTCAGGACCTAGAATCCCAGGTAGCAACCCCAGATTCCTCCGAGGAAGCTACCCAAAAGGTTGTTTCCTCCCTTAATGCAAAATGGCTCCTCCAGCATCCACCCAAGACTCCTCCCCGGCAGCTCCTGGAGGGGCTTTGACCTCTTCTTTCGCATCCAAATATCCCAGGTAGCAGCCCCAGACTCCTCCAAGGAAGCTACCCAAAATGGTCCTTTTCTCCTTTGCAGGAAAATCTCTCCTAAGGGATCCACCCAGGACTCCTCTCAGGTCTCTGCTGCACGCTTCGGAGCTCTGCTTTCAGGACCTAGAATCCCAGGGTAGCAACCCCAGATTCCTCCGAGGAAGCTACCCAAAAGGTTGTTTCCTCCCTTAATGCAAAATCGTTCCACCGGGATCCACCCAAGACTCCTCCCAGGCAGCTCCTGGAGGGCTTTGACCTCTTCTTTTGCATCCTAAGGTGCCAGGTAGCAGCCCCAGACTCCTCCAAGGAAGCTACCCAAAATGGTCTTTCCTGCTTTGCAGGAAAATCTCTTCGGAGCTCCGCTTTCAGGTCCTAAAATCCAGGTAGCAACCCCAGATTCCTCCGAGGAAGCTACCCCAAAAGGTTGTTTCCTCCCTTAATGGCAAAATGGCTCCTCCAGCATCCACCCAAGACTCCTCCCAGGCAGCTCCTGGAGGGCTTTGACCCTCTGCTTCGCGGGTCCTCATATCCCCTGGCAGCAGCCCCACACTCCTCCAAGGAAGCTACCCAAAATGGTCTTTTCTCCTTTGCAGGAAAATCTCTCCTAAGGGATCCACCCAGGACTCCTCTCAGGTCTCTGCTGCACTCTTCGGAGCTCTGCTTTCAGGTCCTAGAATCCCAGGTAGCAACCCCAGATTCCTCCGAGGAAGCTACCCAAAAGGTTGTTTCCTCCCTTAATGCAAAATCGTTCCACCGGGATCCACCCAAGACTCCTCCCAGGCAGCTCCTGGAGGGCTTTGACCTCTTCTTTTGCATCCTAACGTCCCAGGTAGCAGCCCCAGATTCCTCTAAGGAAGCTACCCAAAATGGTCTTTTCTCCTTTGCAGGAAAATCTCTCCTAAGGGATCCACCCAGGACTTCTCTCAGGTCTCTGCTGCACTCTTCGGAGCTCTGCTTTCAGGTCCTAGAATCCCAGGTAGCAACCCCAGATTCCTCCGAGGAAGCTACCCAAAAGGTTGTTTCATCCCTTAATTCAAAATGGCTCCTCCAGCATCCACGCAAGACTCCTCCCAGGCAGCTCCAGGAGGGGCTTTGACCTCTTCTTTCGCATCCTAACGTCGCAGGTAGCAGCCCAGATTCCTCCGAGGAAGCTACCCAAAATGGTCTTTCCCTGCTTTGCAGGAAAATCTCTTCGGAGCTCCGCTTTCAGGTCCTAAAATCCCAGGTAGCAACCCCAGATTCCTCCGAGGAAGCTACCCAAAAGGTTGTTTCCTCCCTTAATGCAAAATGGCTCCTCCTGCATCCACCCAAGACTCCTCCCAGGCAGCTCCTGGAGGGCTTTGACCTCTTCTTTCGCATCCGAAGATCCCAGGTAGCAGCCCCAGACTCCTCCAAGGAAGCTACCCAAAATGGTCTTTTCTGCTTTGCAGGAAAATCTCTCCTAAGGGATCCACCCAGGACTCCTCTCAGGTCTCTGCTGCACTCTTCGGAGCTCTGCTTTCAGGACCTAGAATCCCAGGTAGCAACCCCAGATTCCTCCGAGGAAGCTACCCAAAAGGTTGTTCCTCCCTTAATGCAAAATGGCTCCTCCAGCATCCACCCAAGACTCCTCCCAGGCAGCTCCAGGAGGGCTTTGACCTCTTCTTTCGCATCCTAACGTCCCAGGTAGCAGCCCCAGATTCCTCCGAGGAAGCTATCCAAAATGGTCTTTCCTGCTTTGCAGGAAAATCTCTCCTAAGGGATCCACCCAGGACTTCTCTCAGGTCTCTGCTGCACTCTTCGGAGCTCTGCTTTCAGGTCCTAGAATCCCAGGTAGCAACCCCAGATTCCTCCGAGGAAGCTACCCAAAATGTTGTTTCCTCCCTTAATGCAAAATCATTCCACCGGGATCCACCCAAGACTCCTCCCAGGCAGCTCCTGGAGGGCTTTGACCTCTTCTTTCGCATCCGAAGATCCCAGGTAGCAGCCCCAGACTCCTCCAAGGAAGCTACCCAAAATGGTCTTTCCTGCTTTGCAGGAAAATCTCTTCGGAGCTCCGCTTTCAGGTCCTAAAATCCAGGGTAGCAACCCCAGATTCCTCCGAGGAAGCTACCCAAAAGGTTGTTTCCTCCCTTAATGCAAAATGGCTCCTCCAGCATCCACCCAAGACTCCTCCCCGGGCAGCTCCTGGAGGGCTTTGACCTCTTCTTTCGCATCCAAATATCCCAGGTAGCAGCCCCAGACTCCTCCAAGGAAGCTACCCAAAATGGTCTTTCCTGCTTTGCAGGAAAAATCTCTTTATAGCTCCGCTTTCAGGTCCTAAAATCCCAGGTAGCAACCCCAGATTCCTCCGAGGAAGCTACCCAAAAGGTTGTTTCCTCCCTTAATGCAAAATGGCTCCTCCAGCATCCACCCAAGACTCCTCCCCGGCAGCTCCTGGAGGGCTTTGACCTCTTCTTTCGCATCCAAATATCCAGGTAGCAGCCCCAGACTCCTCCAAGGAAGCTACCCAAAATGGTCTTTCCTGCTTTGCAGGAAAATCTCTCCTAAGGGATCCACCCAGGACTCCTCTCAGGTCTCTGCTGCACTCTTCGGAGCTCTGCTTTCAGGTCCTAGAATCCCAGGTAGCAACCCCAGATTCCTCCGAGGAAGCTACCCAAAAGGTTGTTTCCTCCCTTATTGCAAAATGGCTCCTCCAGCATCCACCCAAGACTCCTCCCAGGCAGCTCCAGGAGGGCTTTGACCTCTTCTTTTGCATCCTAAGGTCCCAGGTAGCAGCCCCAGACTCCTCCAAGGAAGCTACCCAAAATGGTCTTTCCTGCTTTGCAGGAAAATCTCTTCGGAGCTCCGCTTTCAGGTCCTAAAATCCCAGGTAGCAACCCCAGATTCCTCCGAGGAAGCTACCCAAAAGGTTTTTTCCTCCCTTAATGCAAAATGGCTCCTCCAGCATCCACCCAAGACTCCTCCCAGGCAGCTCCTGGAGGGCTTTGACCTCTTCTTTCGCATCCTAACTTCCCAGGTAGCAGCCCCAGACTCCTCCAAGGAAGCTACCCAAAATGGTCTTTTCTCCTTTGCAGGAAAATCTCTCCTAAGGGATCCACCCAGGACTCCTCTCAGGTCTCTGCTGCACTCTTCGGAGCTCTGCTTTCAGGACCTAGAATCCCAGGTAGCAACCCCAGATTCCTCCGAGGAAGCTACCCAAAAGGTTGTTTCCTCCCTTAATGCAAATGGCTCCTCCAGCATCCACCCAAGACTCCTCCCCGGCAGCTCCTGGAGGGCTTTGACCTCTTCTTTCGCATCCAAATATCCCAGGTAGCAGCCCCAGACTCCTCCAAGGAAGCTACCCAAAATGGTCTTTTCTCCTTTGCAGGAAAATCTCTCCTAAGGGATCCACCCAGGACTTCTCTCAGGTCTCTGCTGCACTCTTCGGAGCTCTGCTTTCAGGACCTAGAATCCCCAGGTAGCAACCCCAGATGCCTCCGAGGAAGCTACCCAAAAGGTTGTTTCCTCCCTTAATGCAAAATCGTTCCACCGGGATCCACCCAAGACTCCTCCCAGGCAGCTCCTGGAGGGCTTTGACCTCTTCTTTTGCATCCTAAGGTGCCAGGTAGCAGCCCCAGACTCCTCCAAGGGAAGCTACCCAAAATGGTCTTTCCTGCTTTGCAGGAAAATCTCTTCGGAGCTCCGCTTTCAGGTCCTAAAATCCCAGGTAGCAACCCCAGATTCCTCCGAGGAAGCTACCCAAAAGGTTGTTTCCTCCCTTAATGCAAAATGGTTCCTCCAGCATCCACCCAAGACTGCTCCCAGGCAGCTCCTGGAGGGCTTTGACCTCTGCTCGCGGGTCCTCATATCCGTGGCAGCAGCCCCACACTCCTCCAAGGAAGCTACCCAAAATGGTCTTTTCTCCTTTGCAGGAAAATCTCTCCTAAGGGATCCACCCAGGACTCCTCTCAGGTCTCTGCTGCACTCTTCGGAGCTCTGCTTTCAGGACCTAGAATCCCAGGTAGCAACCCCAGATTCCTCCGAGGAAGCTACCCAAAAGGTTGTTTCCTCCCTTAATGCAAAATCATTCCACCGGGATCCACCCAAGACTCCTCCCAGGCAGCTCCTGGAGGGCTTTGACCTCTTCTTTTGCATCCTAAGGTCCCAGGTAGCAGCCCCAGACTCCTCCAAGGAAGCTACCCAAAATGGTCTTTCCTGCTTTGCAGGAAAATCTCTTCGGAGCTCCGCTTTCAGGTCCTAAAATCCCAGGTAGCAACCCCAGATTCCTCCGAGGAAGCTACCCAAAAGGTTGTTTCCTCCCTTAATGCAAAATGGCTCCTCCAGCATCCACCCAAGACTCCTCCCCGGCAGCTCCTGGAGGGGCTTTGACCTCTTCTTTCGCATCCAAAGATGCCAGGTAGCAGCCCCAGACTCCTCCAAGGAAGCTACCCAAAATGGTCTTTTCTCCTTTGCAGGAAAATCTCTCCTAAGGGATCCACCCAGGACTCCTCTCAGGTCTCTGCTGCACTCTTCGGAGCTCTGCTTTCAGGACCTAGAATCCCAGGTAGCAACCCCAGATTCCTCCGAGGAAGCTACCCAAAAGGTTGTTTCCTCCCTTAATGCAAAATGGCTCCTCCAGCATCCACCCAAGACTCCTCCCAGGCAGCTCCAGGAGGGCTTTGACCTCTTCTTTCGCATCCTAACGTCCCAGGTAGCAGCCCCAGATTCCTCCGAGGAAGCTATCCAAAATGGTCTTTCCTGCTTTGCAGGAAAATCTCTCCTAAGGGATCCACACAGGACTTCTTTCAGGTCTCTGCTGCACTCTTCGGAGCTCTGCTTTCAGGTCCTAGAATCCCAGGTAGCAACCCCAGATTCCTCGAGGAAGCTACCCAAAAGGTTGTTTTCCTCCCTTAATGCAAAATCATTCCACCGGGATCCACCCAAGACTCCTCCCAGGCAGCTCCTGGAGGGCTTTGACCTCTTCTTTCGCATCCGAAGATCCCAGGTAGCAGCCGCCAGACTCCTCCAAGGAAGCTACCCAAAATGGTCTTTCCTGTTTTGCAGGAAAATCTCTTCGGAGCTCCGCTTTCAGGTCCTAAAATCCCAGGTAGCAACCCCAGATTCCTCCGAGGAATCTACCCAAAAGGTTGTTTCCTCCCTTAATGCAAAATGGCTCCTCCAGCATCCACCCAAGACTCCTCCCCGGCAGCTCCAGGAGGGCTTTGACCTCTTCTTTCGCATCCTAACGTCCAAGGTAGCAGCCCCAGACTCCTCCAAGGAAGCTACCCAAAATGGTCTTTCCTGCTTTGCAGGAAAATCTCTTCGGAGCTCCGCTTTCAGGTCCTAAAATCCCAGGTAGCAACCCCAGATTCCTCCGAGGAAGCTACCCAAAAGGTTGTTTCCTCCCTTAATGCAAAATGGCTCCTCCAGCATCCACCCAAGACTCCTCCCAGGCAGCTCCTGGAGGGCTTTGACCTCTTCTTTCGCATCCAAATATCCCAGGTAGCAGCCCCAGACTCCTCCAAGGAAGCTACCCCAAAATGGTCTTTCCTGCTTTGCAGGAAAATCTCTCCTAAGGGATCCACCCAGGACTCCTCTCAGGTCTCTGCTGCACTCTTCGGAGCTCTGCTTTCAGGTCCTAGAATCCCAGGTAGCAACCCCAGATTCCTCCGAGGAAGCTACCCAAAAGGTTGTTTCCTCCATTAATGCAAAATCATTTCCACCGGGATCCACCCAAGACTCCTCCCAGGCAGCTCCAGGAGGGCTTTGACCTCTTCTTTTGCATCCTAAGGTCCCAGGTAGCAGCCCCAGACTCCTCCAAGGAAGCTACCCAAAATGGTCTTTCCTGCTTTGCAGGAAAATCTCTTCGGAGCTCCGCTTTTCAGGTCCTAAAATCCCAGGTAGCAACCCCAGATTCCTCCCAGGAAGCTACCCAAAAGGTTGTTTCCTCCCTTAATGCAAAATGGCTCCTCCAGCATCCACCCAAGACTCCTCCCAGGCAGCTCCTGGAGGGCTTTGACCTCTTCTTTCGCATCCGAAGATCCCAGGTAGCAGCCCCACACTCCCTCCAAGGAAGCTACCCAAAATGGTCTTTTCTCCTTTGCAGGAAAATCTCTCCTAAGGGATCCACCCAGGAGTCCTCTCAGGTCTCTGCTGCACTCTTCGGAGCTCTGCTTTCAGGACCTAGAATCCCAGGTAGCAACCCCAGATTCCTCCGAGGAAGCTACCCAAAAGGTTGTTTCCTCCCTTAATGCAAAATGGCTCCTCCAGCATCCACCCAAGACTCCTCCCAGGCAGCTCCTGGAGGGCTTTGACCTCTTCTTTCGCATCCAAATATCCCAGGTAGCAGCCACACACTCCTCCAAGGAAGCTACCCAAAATGGTCTTTTCTCCTTTGCAGGAAAATCTCTCCTAAGGGATCCACCCAGGACTTCTCTCAGGTCTCTGCTGCACTCTTCAGAGCTCTGCTTTCAGGACCTAGAATCCCAGGTAGCAACCCCAGATGCCTCCGAGGAAGCTACCCAAAAGGTTGTTTCCTCCCTTAATGCAAAATCGTTCCACCGGGATCCACCCAAGACTACTCCCAGGCAGCTCCTGGAGGGCTTTGACCTCTTCTTTTGCATCCTAAGGTCCCAGGTAGCAGCCCCAGACTCCTCCAAGGAAGCTACCCAAAATGGTCTTTCCTGCTTTGCAGGAAAATCTCTTCGGAGCTCCGCTTTCAGGTCCTAAAATCCCAGGTAGCAACCCCAGATTCCTCCGAGGAAGCTACCCAAAAGGTTGTTTCCTCCCTTAATGCAAAAATGGCTCCTCCAGCATCCACCCAAAACTCCTCCCAGGCAGCTCCTGGAGGGCTTTGACCTCTGCTCGCGGGGTCCTAATATCCCTGGCAGCAGCCCCACACTCCTCCAAGGAAGCTACCCAAAATGGTCTTTTCTCCTTTGCAGGAAAATCTCTCCTAAGGGATCCACCCAGGACTCCTCTCAGGTCTCTGCTGGCACTCTTCGGAGCTCTGCTTTCAGGTCCTAAAATCCCAGGTAGCTACCCCAGATTCCTCCGAGGAAGCTACCCAAAAGGTTGTTTCCTCCCTTAATGCAAAATGGCTCCTTCCGGATCCACCCAAGACTCCTCCCAGGCAGCTCCTGGAGGGCTTTGACCTCTGCTCGCGGGTCCTAATATCCCTGGCAGCAGCCCCACACTCCTCCAAGGAAGCTACCCAAAATGGTCTTTTCTCCTTTGCAGGAAAATCTCTCCTAAGGGATCCACCCAGGACTCCTCTCAGGTCTCTGCTGCACGCTTCGGAGCTCTGCTTTCAGGACCTAGAATCCAGGTAGCAACCCCAGATTCCTCCGAGGAAGCTACCCAAAAGGTTGTTTCCTCCCTTAATGCAAAATGGCTCCTCCCAGCATCCACCCCAAGACTCCTCCCAGGCAGCTCCTGGAGGGGCTTTGACCTCTTCTTTCGCATCCTAACGTCCCAGGTAGCAGCCCCAGATTCCTCCGAGGGAAGCTACCCAAAATGGTCTTTCCTGCTTTGCAGGAAAATCTCTCCTAAGGGATCCACCCAGGACTCCTCTCAGGTCTCTGCTGCACTCTTCGGAGCTCTGCTTTCAGGTCCTAGAATCCCAGGTAGCAACCCCAGATTCCTCCCGAGGAAGCTACCCAAAAGGTTGTTTCCTCCCTTATTGCAAAATGGCTCCTCCAGCATCCACCCAAGACTCCTCCCAGGCAGCTCCAGGAGGGCTTTGACCTCTTCTTTTTGCATCCTAAGGTCCCAGGTAGCAGCCCCAGACTCCTCCAAGGAAGCTACCCAAAATGGTCTTTCCTGCTTGCAGGAAAATCTCTTCGGAGCTCCGCTTTCAGGTCCTAAAATCCCAGGTAGCAACCCCCAGATTCCTCCGAGGAAGCTACCCAAAAGGTTTTTTTCCTCCCTTAATGCAAAATGGCTCCTCCAGCATCCACCCAAGACTCCTCCCAGGCAGCTCCTGGAGGGCTTTGACCTCTTCTTTCGCATCCTAACTTCCCAGGTAGCAGCCCCAGACTCCTCCAAGGAAGCTACCCAAAATGGGTCTTTTCTCCTTTGCAGGAAAATCTCTCCTAAGGGATCCACCCAGGACTCCTCTCAGGTCTCTGCTGCACTCTTCGGAGCTCTGCTTTCAGGACCTAGAATCCCAGGTAGCAACCCCAGATTCCTCCGAGGAAGCTACCCAAAAGGTTGTTTCCCTCCCTTAATGCAAAATGGCTCCTCCAGCATCCACCCAAGACTCCCTCCCCGGCAGCTCCTGGAGGGCTTTGACCTCTTCTTTCGCATCCAAATATCCCAGGTAGCAGCCCCAGACTCCTCCAAGGAAGCTACCCAAAATGGTCTTTTCTCCTTTGCAGGAAAATCTCTCCTAAGGGATCCACCCAGGACTCCTCTCAGGTCTCTGCTGCACGCTTCGGAGCTCTGCTTTCAGGACCTAGAATCCCAGGTAGCAACCCCAGATTCCCTCCGAGGAAGCTACCCAAAAGGTTGGTTTCCTCCCTTAATGCAAAATCGTTCCACCGGGATCCACCCAAGACTACTCCCAGGCAGCTCCTGGAGGGCTTTGACCTCTTCTTTTGCATCCTAAGGTGCCAGGTAGCAGCCCCAGACTCCTCCAAGGAAGCTACCCAAAATGGTCTTTCCTGCTTTGCAGGAAAATCTCTTCGGAGCTCCGCTTTCAGGTCCTAAAATCCCAGGTAGCAACCCCAGATTCCTCCGAGGAAGCTACCCAAAAGGTTGTTTCCTCCCTTAATGCAAAATGGCTCCTCCAGCATCCACCCAAGACTCCTCCCAGGCAGCTCCTGGAGGGCTTTGACCTCTGCTCGCGGGGTCCTCATATCCCTTGCAGCAGCCCCCACACTCCTCCAAGGAAGCTACCCCAAAATGGTCTTTTCTCCTTTGCAGGAAAATCTCTCCTAAGGGGATCCACCCAGGACTCCTCTCAGGTCTCTGCTGCACTCTTCGGAGCTCTGCTTTCAGGTCCTAGAATCCCAGGTAGGCAACCCCAGATTCCTCCGAGGAAGCTACCCAAAAGGTTGTTTCCTCCCTTAATGCAAAATCGTTCCACCGGGATCCACCCAAGACTCCTCCCAGGCAGCTCCTGGAGGGCTTTGACCTCTTCTTTTGCATCCTAACGTCCCAGGTAGCAGCCCCAGATTCCTCTAAGGAAGCTACCCAAAATGGTCTTTTCTCCTTTGCAGGAAAATCTCTCCTAAGGGATCCACCCAGGACTTCTCCTCAGGTCTCTGCTGCACTCTTCGGAGCTCTGCTTTCAGGTCCTAGAATCCCAGGTAGCAACCCCAGATTCCTCCGAGGAAGCTACCCAAAAGGTTGTTTCATCCCTTAATTCAAAATGGCTCCTCCAGCATCCACGCAAGACTCCTCCCAGGCAGCTCCAGGAGGGCTTTGACCTCTTCTTTCGCATCCTAACGTCGCAGGTAGCAGCCCCAGATTCCTCCGAGGAAGCTACCCAAAATGGTCTTTCCTGCTTTGCAGGAAAATCTCTTCGGAGCTCCGCTTTCAGGTCCTAAAATCCCAGGTAGCAACCCCAGATTCCTCCGAGGAAGCTACCCAAAAGGTTGTTTCCTCCCTTAATGCAAAATGGCTCCTCCTGCATCCACCCCAAGACTCCTCCCAGGCAGCTCCTGGAGGGCTTTGACCTCTTCTTTCGCATCCGAAGATCCCAGGTAGCAGCCCCAGACTCCTCCAAGGAAGCTACCCAAAATGGTCTTTTCTGCTTTGCAGGGAAAATCTCTCCTAAGGGATCCACCCAGGACTCCTCTCAGGTCTCTGCTGCACTCTTCGGAGCTCTGCTTTCAGGACCTAGAATCCCAGGTAGCAACCCCAGATTCCTCCGAGGAAGCTACCCAAAAGGTTGTTTTCCTCCCTTAATGCAAAATGGCTCCTCCAGCATCCACCCAAGACTCCTCCCAGGCAGCTCCAGGAGGGCTTTGACCTCTTCTTTCGCATCCTAACGTCCCAGGTAGCAGCCCCAGATTCCTCCGAGGAAGCTATCCAAAATGGTCTTTCCTGCTTTGCAGGAAAATCTCTCTAAGGGATCCACCCAGGACTTCTCTCAGGTCTCTGCTGCACTCTTCGGAGCTCTGCTTTCAGGTCCTAGAATCCCAGGTAGCAACCCCAGATTCCTCCGAGGAAGCTACCCAAAATGTTGTTTCCTCCCCTTAATGCAAAATCATTCCACCGGGATCCACCCAAGACTCCTCCCAGGCAGCTCCTGGAGGGCTTTGACCTCTTCTTTCGCCATGCCGAAGATCCCAGGTAGCAGCCCCAGACTCCTCCAAGGAAGCTACCCAAAATGGTCTTTCCCTGCTTTGCAGGAAAATCTCTTCGGAGCTCCGCTTTCAGGTCCTAAAATCCCAGGTAGCAACCCCAGATTCCTCCGAGGAAGCTACCCAAAAGGTTGTTTCCTCCCTTAATGCAAAATGGCTCCTCCAGCATCCACCCAAGACTCCCTCCCCCGGCAGCTCCTGGAGGGCTTTGGACCTCTTCTTTCGCATCCAAATATCCCAGGTAGCAGCCCCAGACTCCTCCAAGGAAGCTACCCAAAATGGTCTTTCCTGCTTTGCAGGAAATCTCTTTATAGCTCCGCTTTCAGGTCCTAAAATCCCAGGTAGCAACCCCAGATTCCTCCGAGGAAGCTACCCAAAAGGTTGTTTCCTCCCTTAATGCAAAATGGCTCCTCCAGCATCCACCCAAGACTCCTCCCCGGCAGCTCCTGGAGGGCTTTGACCTCTTCTTTCGCATCAAATATCCCAGGTAGCAGCCCCAGACTCCTCCAAGGAAGCTACCCAAAATGGTCTTTCCTGCTTTGCAGGAAAATCTCTCCTAAGGGATCCACCCAGGACTCCTCTCAGGTCTCTGCTGCACTCTTCGGAGCTCTGCTTTCAGGTCCTAGAAATCCCAGGTAGCAACCCCAGATTCCTCCGAGGAAGCTACCCAAAAGGTTGTTTCCTCCTTATTGCAAAATGGCTCCTCCAGCATCCACCCAGACTCCTCCCAGGCAGCCTCCAGGAGGGCTTTGACCTCTTCTTTTGCATCCTAAAGGTCCCAGGTAGCAGCCCCAGACTCCTCCAAGGAAGCTACCCAAAATGGTCTTTCCTGCTTTGCAGGAAAATCTCTTCGGAGCTCCGCTTTCAGGTCCTAAAATCCCAGGTAGCAACCCCAGATTCCTCCGAGGGAAGCTACCCAAAAGGTTTTTTTCCTCCCTTAATGCAAAATGGCTCCTCCAGCATCCACCCAAGACTCCTCCCAGGCAGCTCCTGGATGGGCTTTGACCTCTTCTTTCGCATCCTAAACTTACCCAGGTAGCAGCCCCAGACTCCTCCAAGGAAGCTACCCAAAATGGTCTTTTCTCCTTTGCAGGAAAATCTTCTCCTAAGGGATCCACCCAGGACTCCTCTCAGGTCTCTGCTGCACTCTTCGGAGCTCTGCTTTCAGGACCTAGAATCCCAGGGTAGCAACCCCAGATTCCTCCGAGGAAGCTACCCAAAAGGTTGTTTCCTCCCTTAATGCAAAATGGCTCCTCCAGCATCCACCCAAGACTCCTCCCCCGGCAGCTCCTGGAGGGCTATTGACCTCTTCTTTCGCATCCAAAATATCCCAGGTAGCAGCCCAGACTCCTCCAAGGAAGCTACCCAAAATGGTCTTTTTTCTCCTTTGCAGGAAAATCTCTCCCTAAGGGATCCACCCAGGACTTCTCTCAGGTCTCTGCTGCACTCTTCGGAGCTCTGCTTTCAGGACCTAGAATCCCAGGTAGCAACCCCAGATGCCTCCGAGGAAGCTACCCAAAGAGGTTGTTTCCTCCCTTAATGCAAAATCGTTCCACCGGGATCCACCCAAGACTCCTCCCAGGCAGCTCCTGAGGGCTTTGACCTCTTCTTTTGCATCCCTAAGGTGCCAGGTAGCAGCCCCAGACTCCTCCAAGGAAGCTACCCAAAATGGTCTTTCCTGCTTTGCAGGAAAATCTCTTCGGAGCTCCGCTTTCAGGTCCTTAAAATCCCAGGGTAGCAACCCCAGATTCCTCCGAGGGAAGCTACCCAAAAAGGTTGTTTCCTCCCTTAATGCAAAATGGTTCCTCCAGCATCCACCCAAGACTGCTCCCAGGCAGCTCCTGGAGGGCTTTGACCTCTGCTCGCGGGTCCTCATATCCGTGGCAGCAGCCCCACACTCCTCCATGGAAGCTACCCAAAATGGTCTTTTCTCCTTTGCAGGAAAATCTCTCCTAAGGGATCCACCCAGGACTCCTCTCAGGTCTGCTGCACTCTTCGGAGCTCTGCTTTCAGGACCTAGATTCCCAGGTAGCAACCCCAGATTCCTCCGAGGAAGCTACCCAAAAGGTTGTTTCCTCCCTTAATGCAAAATCATTCCACCGGGATCCACCCAAGACTCCTCCCAGGCAGCTCCTGGAGGGCTTTTGACCTCTTCTTTTGCATCCTAAGGTCCCAGGGTAGCAGCCACCAGACTCCTCCAAGGAAGCTACCCAAAATGGTCTTTCCTGCTTTGCAGGAAAATCTCTTCGGAGCTCCGCTTTCAGGTCCTAAAATCCCAGGTAGCAACCCCAGATTCCTCCGAGGAAGCTACCCAAAAGGTTGTTTCCTCCCTTAATGCAAAAAGGCTCCTCCAGCATCCACCCAAGACTCCTCCCCGGCAGCTCCTGGAGGGCTTTGACCTCTTCTTTCGCATCCAAAGATGCCAGGTAGCAGCCCCAGACTCCTCCAAGGAAGCTACCCAAAATGGTCTTTTCTCCTTTGCAGGAAAATCTCTCCTAAGGGATCCACCCAGGACTCCTCTCAGGTCTCTGCTGCACTCTTCGGAGCTCTGCTTTCAGGACCTAGAATCCCCAGGTAGCAACCCCAGATTCCTCGAGGAAGCTACCCAAAAGGTGTTTCCTCCCTTAATGCAAAATGGCTCCTCCAGCATCCACCCAAGACTCCTCCCAGGACAGCCTCCAGGAGGGCTTTGACCTCTTCTTTCGCATCCTAACGTCCCAGGGTAGCAGCCCCAGATTCTAAGGGATCCACACAGGACTTCTTTCAGGTCTCTGCTGCACTCTTCGGAGCTCTGCTTTCAGGTCCTAGAATCCCAGGTAGCAACCCCAGATTCCTCCGAGGAAGCTACCCAAAAGGTTGTTTCCTCCCTTAATGCAAAATCATTCCACCGGGATCCACCCAAGACTCCTCCCAGGCAGCTCCTGGAGGGCTTTGACCTCTTCTTTCGCATCCGAAGATCCCAGGTAGCAGCCCCAGACTCCTCCAAGGAAGCTACCCAAAATGGTCTTTCCTGTTTTGCAGGAAAATCTCTTCGGAGCTCCGCTTTCAGGTCCTAAAATCCCAGGTAGCAACCCCAGATTCCTCCGAGGAATCTACCCAAAAGGTTGTTTCCTCCCTTAATGCAAAATGGCTCCTCCAGCATCCACCCAAGACTCCTCCCCGGCAGCTCCAGGAGGGCTTTGACCTCTTCTTTCGCATCCTAACGTCCAAGGTAGCAGCCCCAGACTCCTCCAAGGAAGCTACCCAAAATGGTCTTTCCTGCTTTGCAGGAAAATCTCTTCGGAGCTCCGCTTTCAGGTCCTAAAATCCCAGGTAGCAACCCCAGATTCCTCCGAGGAAGCTACCCAAAAGGTTGTTTCCTCCCTTAATGCAAAATGGCTCCTCCAGCATCCACCCAAGACTCCTCCCAGGCAGCTCCTGGAGGGCTTTGACCTCTTCTTTCGCATCCAAATATCCCAGGTAGCAGCCCCAGACTCCTCCAAGGAAGCTACCCAAAATGGTCTTTCCTGCTTTGCAGGAAAATCTCTCCTAAGGGATCCACCCAGGACTCCTCTCAGGTCTCTGCTGCACTCTTCGGAGCTCTGCTTTCAGGTCCTAGAATCCCAGGTAGCAACCCCAGATTCCTCCGAGGAAGCTACCCAAAAGGTTGTTTCCTCCATTAATGCAAAATCATTCCACCGGGATCCACCCAAGACTCCTCCCAGGCAGCTCCAGGAGGGCTTTGACCTCTTCTTTTGCATCCTAAGGTCCCAGGTAGCAGCCCCAGACTCCTCCAAGGAAGCTACCCAAAATGGTCTTTCCTGCTTTGCAGGAAAATCTCTTTATAGCTCCGCTTTCAGGTCCTAAAATCCCAGGTAGCAACCCCAGATTCCTCCCAGGAAGCTACCCAAAAGGTTGTTTCCTCCCTTAATGCAAAATGGCTCCTCCAGCATCCACCCAAGACTCCTCCCAGGCAGCTCCTGGAGGGCTTTGACCTCTTCTTTCGCATCCGAAGATCCCAGGTAGCAGCCCCACACTCCTCCAAGGAAGCTACCCAAAATGGTCTTTTCTCCTTTGCAGGAAAATCTCTCCTAAGGGATCCACCCAGGAGTCCTCTCAGGTCTCTGCTGCACTCTTCGGAGCTCTGCTTTCAGGACCTAGAATCCCAGGTAGCAACCCCAGATTCCTCCGAGGAAGCTACCCAAAAGGTTGTTTCCTCCCTTAATGCAAAATGGCTCCTCCAGCATCCACCCAAGACTCCTCCCAGGCAGCTCCTGGAGGGCTTTGACCTCTTCTTTCGCATCCAAATATCCCAGGTAGCAGCCACACACTCCTCCAAGGAAGCTACCCAAAATGGTCTTTTCTCCTTTGCAGGAAAATCTCTCCTAAGGGATCCACCCAGGACTTCTCTCAGGTCTCTGCTGCACTCTTCAGAGCTCTGCTTTCAGGACCTAGAATCCCAGGTAGCAACCCCAGATGCCTCCGAGGAAGCTACCCAAAAGGTTGTTTCCTCCCTTAATGCAAAATCGTTCCACCGGGATCCACCCAAGACTACTCCCAGGCAGCTCCTGGAGGGCTTTGACCTCTTCTTTTGCATCCTAAGGTCCCAGGTAGCAGCCCCAGACTCCTCCAAGGAAGCTACCCAAAATGGTCTTTCCTGCTTTGCAGGAAAATCTCTTCGGAGCTCCGCTTTCAGGTCCTAAAATCCCAGGTAGCAACCCCAGATTCCTCCGAGGAAGCTACCCAAAAGGTTGTTTCCTCCCTTAATGCAAAATGGCTCCTCCAGCATCCACCCAAAACTCCTCCCAGGCAGCTCCTGGAGGGCTTTGACCTCTGCTCGCGGGTCCTAATATCCCTGGCAGCAGCCCCACACTCCTCCAAGGAAGCTACCCAAAATGGTCTTTTCTCCTTTGCAGGAAAATCTCTCCTAAGGGATCCACCCAGGACTCCTCTCAGGTCTCTGCTGCACTCTTCGGAGCTCTGCTTTCAGGTCCTAAAATCCCAGGTAGCTACCCCAGATTCCTCCGAGGAAGCTACCCAAAAGGTTGTTTCCTCCCTTAATGCAAAATGGCTCCTTCCGGATCCACCCAAGACTCCTCCCAGGCAGCTCCTGGAGGGCTTTGACCTCTGCTCGCGGGTCCTAATATCCCTGGCAGCAGCCCCACACTCCTCCAAGGAAGCTACCCAAAATGGTCTTTTCTCCTTTGCAGGAAAATCTCTCCTAAGGGATCCACCCAGGACTCCTCTCAGGTCTCTGCTGCACGCTTCGGAGCTCTGCTTTCAGGACCTAGAATCCCAGGTAGCAACCCCAGATTCCTCCGAGGAAGCTACCCAAAAGGTTGTTTCCTCCCTTAATGCAAAATGGCTCCTCCAGCATCCACCCAAGACTCCTCCCAGGCAGCTCCTGGAGGGCTTTGACCTCTTCTTTCGCATCCTAACGTCCCAGGTAGCAGCCCCAGATTCCTCCGAGGAAGCTACCCAAAATGGTCTTTCCTGCTTTGCAGGAAAATCTCTCCTAAGGGATCCACCCAGGACTCCTCTCAGGTCTCTGCTGCACTCTTCGGAGCTCTGCTTTCAGGACCTAGAATCCCAGGTAGCAACCCCAGATTCCTCCGAGGAAGCTACCCAAAAGGTTGTTTCCTCCCTTAATAAAAATCATTCCACCGGGATCCACCCAAGACTCCTCCCAGGCAGCTCCTGGAGGGCTTTGACCTCTTCTTTTGCATCCTAAGGTCCCAGGTAGCAGCCCCAGACTCCTCCAAGGAAGCTACCCAAAATGGTCTTTCCTGCTTTGCAGGAAAATCTCTTCGGAGCTCCGCTTTCAGGTCCTAAAATCCCAGGTAGCAACCCCAGATTCCTCCGAGGAAGCTACCCAAAAGGTTGTTTCCTCCCTTAATGCAAAATGGCTCCTCCAGCATCCACCCAAGACTCCTCCCCGGCAGCCTCTGGAGGGCTTTGACCTCTTCTTTCGCATCCAAATATCCCAGGTAGCAGCCCCAGACTCCTCCAAGGAAGCTACCCAAAATGGTCTTTTCTCCTTTGCAGGAAAATCTCTCCTAAGGGATCCACCCAGGACTCCTCTCAGGTCTCTGCTGCACTCTTCGGAGCTCTGCTTTCAGGACCTAGAATCCCAGGTAGCAACCCCAGATTCCTCCGAGGAAGCTACCCAAAAGGTTGTTTCCTCCCTTAATGCAAAATGGCTCCTCCAGCATCCACCCAAGACTCCTCCCAGGCAGCTCCAGGAGGGCTTTGACCTCTTCTTTCGCATCCTAACGTCCCAGGTAGCAGCCCCAGATTCCTCCGAGGAAGCTATCCAAAATGGTCTTTTCTCCTTTGCAGGAAAATCTCTCCTAAGGGATCCACCCAGGACTTCTCTCAGGTCTCTGCTGCACTCTTCGGAGCTCTGCTTTCAGGTCCTAGAATCCCAGGTAGCAACCCCAGATTCCTCCGAGGAAGCTACCCAAAAGGTTGTTTCCTCCCTTAATGCAAAATCATTCCACCGGGATCCACCCAAGACTCCTCCCAGGCAGCTCCTGGAGGGCTTTGACCTCTTCTTTCGCATCCGAAGATCCCAGGTAGCAGCCCCAGACTCCTCCAAGGAAGCTACCCAAAATGGTCTTTCCTGCTTTGCAGGAAAATCTCTTCGGAGCTCCGCTTTCAGGTCCTAAAATCCCAGGTAGCAACCCCAGATTCCTCCGAGGAAGCTACCCAAAAGGTTGTTTCCTCCCTTAATGCAAAATCATTCCACCGGGATCCACCCAAGACTCCTCCCAGGCAGCTCCTGGAGGGCTTTGACCTCTTCTTTCGCATCCGAAGATCCCAGGTAGCAGCCCCAGACTCCTCCAAGGAAGCTACCCAAAATGGTCTTTCCTGCTTTGCAGGAAAATCTCTTCGGAGCTCCGCTTTCAGGTCCTAAAATCCCAGGTAGCAACCCCAGATTCCTCCGAGGAAGCTACCCAAAAGGTTGTTTCCTCCCTTAATGCAAAATGGCTCCTCCAGCATCCACCCAAGACTCCTCCCCGGCAGCTCCAGGAGGGCTTTGACCTCTTCTTTCGCATCCTAACGTCCCAGGTAGCAGCCCCAGATTCCTCCGAGGAAGCTACCCAAAATGGTCTTTCCTGCTTTGCAGGAAAATCTCTCCTAAGGGATCCACCCAGGACTCCTCTCAGGTCTCTGCTGCACTCTTCGGAGCTCTGCTTTCAGGACCTAGAATCCCAGGTAGCAACCCCAGATTCCTCCGAGGAAGCTACCCAAAAGGTTGTTTCCTCCCTTAATGCAAAATCATTCCACCGGGATCCACCCAAGACTCCTCCCAGGCAGCTCCAGGAGGGCTTTGACCTCTTCTTTTGCATCCTAAGGTGCCAGGTAGCAGCCCCACACTCCTCCAAGGAAGCTACCCAAAATGGTCTTTCCTGCTTTGCAGGAAAATCTCTTCGGAGCTCCGCTTTCAGGTCCTAAAATCCCAGGTAGCAACCCCAGATTCCTCCGAGGAAGCTACCCAAAAGGTTGTTTCCTCCCTTAATGCAAAATGGCTCCTCCAGCATCCACCCAAGACTCCTCCCAGGCAGCTCCTGGAGGGCTTTGACCTCTTCTTTCGCATACTAAGATCCCAGGTAGCAGCCCCAGACTCCTCCAAGGAAGCTACCCAAAATGGTCTTTTCTCCTTTGCAGGAAAATCTCTCCTAAGGGATCCACCCAGGACTCCTCTCAGATCTCTGCTGCACTCTTCGGAGCTCTGCTTTCAGGACCTAGAATCCCAGGTAGCAACCCCAGATTCCTCCGAGGAAGCTACCCAAAAGGTTGTTTCCTCCCTTAATGCAAAATCGTTCCACCAGGATCCACCCAAGACTCCTCCCAGGCAGCTCCTGGAGGGCTTTGACCTCTTCTTTTGCATCCTAAGGTGCCAGGTAGCAGCCCCAGACTCCTCCAAGGAAGCTACCCAAAATGGTCTTTCCTGCTTTGCAGGAAAATCTCTTCGGAGCTCCGCTTTCAGGTCCTAAAATCCCAGGTAGCAACCCCAGATTCCTCCCAGGAAGCTACCCAAAAGGTTGTTTCCTCCCTTAATGCAAAATGGCTCCTCCAGCATCCACCCAAGACTCCTCCCAGGCAGCTCCTGGAGGGCTTTGACCTCTGCTCGCGGGTCCTAATATCCCTGGCAGCAGCCCCACACTCCTCCAAGGAAGCTACCCAAAATGGTCTTTTCTCCTTTGCAGGAAAATCTCTCCTAAGGGATCCACCCAGGACTCCTCTCAGGTCTCTGCTGCACTCTTCGGAGCTCTGCTTTCAGGTCCTAAAATCCCAGGTAGCTACCCCAGATTCCTCCGAGGAAGCTACCCAAAAGGTTGTTTCCTCCCTTAATGCAAAATGGCTCCTCCAGCATCCACCCAAGACTCCTCCCAGGCAGCTCCTGGAGGGCTTTGACCTCTTCTTTCGCATACTAAGATCCCAGGTAGCAGCCCCAGACTCCTCCAAGGAAGCTACCCAAAATGGTCTTTTCTCCTTTGCAGGAAAATCTCTCCTAAGGGATCCACCCAGGACACCTCTCAGGTCTCTGCTGCACTCTTCGGAGCTCTGCTTTCAGGACCTAGAATCCCAGGTAGCAACCCCAGATTCCTCCGAGGAAGCTACCCAAAAGGTTGTTTCCTCCCTTAATGCAAAATCGTTCCACCAGGATCCACCCAAGACTCCTCCCAGGCAGCTCCTGGAGGGCTTTGACCTCTTCTTTTGCATCCTAAGGTCCCAGGTAGCAGCCCCAGACTCCTCCAAGGAAGCTACCCAAAATGGTCTTTCCTGCTTTGCAGGAAAATCTCTTTATAGCTCCGCTTTCAGGTCCTAAAATCCCAGGTAGCAACCCCAGATTCCTCCGAGGAAGCTACCCAAAAGGTGGTTTCCTCCCTTAATGCAAAATGGCTCCTCCAGCATCCACCCAAGACTCCTCCCAGGCAGCTCCTGGAGGGCTTTGACCTCTTCTTTCGCATCCAAATATCCCAGGTAGCAGCCACACACTCCTCCAAGGAAGCTACCCAAAATGGTCTTTTCTCCTTTGCAGGAAAATCTCTCCTAAGGGATCCACCCAGGACTTCTCTCAGGTCTCTGCTGCACTCTTCGGAGCTCTGCTTTCAGGTCCTAGAATCCCAGGTAGCAACCCCAGATGCCTCCGAGGAAGCTACCCAAAAGGTTGTTTCCTCCCTTAATGCAAAATCGTTCCACCAGGATCCACCCAAGACTCCTCCCAGGCAGCTCCTGGAGGGCTTTGACCTCTTCTTTTGCATCCTAAGGTCCCAGGTAGCAGCCCCAGACTCCTCCAAGGAAGCTACCCAAAATGGTCTTTCCTGCTTTGCAGGAAAATCTCTTCGGAGCTCCGCTTTCAGGTCCTAAAATCCCAGGTAGCAACCCCAGATTCCTCCGAGGAAGCTACCCAAAAGGTTGTTTCGTCCCTTAATGCAAAATGGCTCCTTCCGGATCCACCCAAGACTCCTCCCAGGCAGCTCCTGGAGGGCTTTGACCTCTGCTCGCGGGTCCTAATATCCCTGGCAGCAGCCCCACACTCCTCCAAGGAAGCTACCCAAAATGGTCTTTTCTCCTTTGCAGGAAAATCTCTCCTAAGGGATCCACCCAGGACTCCTCTCAGGTCTCTGCTGCACGCTTCGGAGCTCTGCTTTCAGGACCTAGAATCCCAGGTAGCAACCCCAGATTCCTCCGAGGAAGCTACCCAAAAGGTTGTTTCCTCCCTTAATGCAAAATGGCTCCTCCAGCATCCACCCAAGACTCCTCCCAGGCAGCTCCTGGAGGGCTTTGACCTCTGCTCGCGGGTCCTAATATCCCTGGCAGCAGCCCCACACTCCTCCAAGGAAGCTACCCAAAATGGTCTTTTCTCCTTTGCAGGAAAATCTCTCCTAAGGGATCCACCCAGGACTCCTCTCAGGTCTCTGCTGCACGCTTCAGAGCTCTGCTTTCAGGACCTAGAATCCCAGGTAGCAACCCCAGATTCCTCCGAGGAAGCTACCCAAAAGGTTGTTTCCTCCCTTAATGCAAAATGGCTCCTCCAGCATCCACCCAAGACTCCTCCCAGGCAGCTCCTGGAGGGCTTTGACCTCTTCTTTCGCATCCTAACGTCCCAGGTAGCAGCCCCAGATTCCTCCAAGGAAGCTACCCAAAATGGTCTTTCCTGCTTTGCAGGAAAATCTCTCCTAAGGGATCCACCCAGGACTCCTCTCAGGTCTCTGCTGCACTCTTCGGAGCTCTGCTTTCAGGACCTAGAATCCCAGGTAGCAACCCCAGATTCCTCCGAGGAAGCTACCCAAAAGGTTGTTTCCTCCCTTAATGCAAAATCATTCCACCGGGATCCACCCAAGACTCCTCCCAGGCAGCTCCAGGAGGGCTTTGACCTCTTCTTTTGCATCCTAAGGTGCCAGGTAGCAGCCCCAGACTCCTCCAAGGAAGCTACCCAAAATGGTCTTTCCTGCTTTGCAGGAAAATCTCTTCGGAGCTCCGCTTTCAGGTCCTAAAATCCCAGGTAGCAACCCCAGATTCCTCCGAGGAAGCTACCCAAAAGGTTGTTTCCTCCCTTAATGCAAAATGGCTCCTCCAGCATCCACCCAAGACTCCTCCCAGGCAGCTCCTGGAGGGCTTTGACCTCTGCTCGCGGGTCCTAATATCCCTGGCAGCAGCCCCAGACTCCTCCAAGGAAGCTACCCAAAATGGTCTTTTCTCCTTTGCAGGAAAATCTCTCCTAAGGGATCCACCCAGGACTTCTCTCAGGTCTCTGCTGCACTCTTCGGAGCTCTGCTTTCAGGACCTAGAATCCCAGGTAGCAACCCCAGATTCCTCCGAGGAAGCTACCCAAAAGGTTGTTTCCTCCATTAATGCAAAATCATTCCACCGGGATCCACCCAAGACTCCTCCCAGGCAGCTCCTGGAGGGCTTTGACCTCTTCTTTCGCATCCTAAGGTGCCAGGTAGCAGCCCCAGACTCCTCCAAGGAAGCTACCCAAAATAGTCTTTCCTGCTTTGCAGGAAAATCTCTTCGGAGCTCCGCTTTCAGGTCCTAAAATCCCAGGTAGCAACCCCAGATTCCTCCGAGGAAGCTACCCAAAAGGTTGTTTCCTCCCTTAATGCAAAATGGCTCCTCCAGCATCCACCCAAGACTCCTCCCAGGCAGCTCCTGGAGGGCTTTGACCTCTTCTTTCGCATCCTAACGTCCCAGGTAGCAGCCCCAGATTCCTTCAAGGAAGCTACCCAAAATGGTCTTTCCTGCTTTGCAGGAAAATCTCTCCTAAGGGATCCACCCAGGACTTCTCTCAGGTCTCTGCTGCACTCTTCAGAGCTCTGCTTTCAGGTCCTACAATCCCAGGTAGCAACCCCAGATTCCTCCGAGGAAGCTACCCAAAAGGTTGTTTCCTCCCTTAATGCAAAATCGTTCCACCGGGATCCACCCAAGACTCCTCCCAGGCAGCTCCTGGAGGGCTTTGACCTCTTCTTTTGCATCCTAAGGTGCCAGGTAGCAGCCCCAGACTCCTCCAAGGAAGCTACCCAAAATGGTCTTTCCTGCTTTGCAGGAAAATCTCTTCGGAGCTCCGCTTTCAGGTCCTAAAATCCCAGGTAGCAACCCCAGATTCCTCCGAGGAAGCTACCCAAAAGGTTGTTTCCTCCCTTAATGCAAAATGGCTCCTCCAGCATCCACCCAAGACTCCTCCCAGGCAGCTCCTGGAGGGCTTTGACCTCTGCTCGCAGGTCCTAATATCCCTGGCAGCAGCCCCACACTCCTCCAAGGAAGCTACCCAAAATGGTCTTTCCTGCTTTGCAGGAAAATCTCTCCTAAGGGATCCACCCAGGACTCCTCTCAGGTCTCTGCTGCACGCTTCAGAGCTCTGCTTTCAGGACCTAGAATCCCAGGTAGCAACCCCAGATTCCTCCGAGGAAGCTACCCAAAAGGTTGTTTCCTCCCTTAATGCAAAATGGCTCCTCCAGCATCCACCCAAGACTCCTCCCAGGCAGCTCCTGGAGGGCTTTGACCTCTTCTTTCGCATCCTAACGTCCCAGGTAGCAGCCCCAGATTCCTCCAAGGAAGCTACCCAAAATGGTCTTTCCTGCTTTGCAGGAAAATCTCTCCTAAGGGATCCACCCAGGACTCCTCTCAGGTCTCTGCTGCACTCTTCGGAGCTCTGCTTTCAGGACCTAGAATCCCAGGTAGCAACCCCAGATTCCTCCGAGGAAGCTACCCAAAAGGTTGTTTCCTCCCTTAATGCAAAATCATTCCACCGGGATCCACCCAAGACTCCTCCCAGGCAGCTCCAGGAGGGCTTTGACCTCTTCTTTTGCATCCTAAGGTGCCAGGTAGCAGCCCCAGACTCCTCCAAGGAAGCTACCCAAAATGGTCTTTCCTGCTTTGCAGGAAAATCTCTTCGGAGCTCCGCTTTCAGGTCCTAAAATCCCAGGTAGCAACCCCAGATTCCTCCGAGGAAGCTACCCAAAAGGTTGTTTCCTCCCTTAATGCAAAATGGCTCCTCCAGCATCCACCCAAGACTCCTCCCAGGCAGCTCCTGGAGGGCTTTGACCTCTGCTCGCGGGTCCTAATATCCCTGGCAGCAGCCCCAGACTCCTCCAAGGAAGCTACCCAAAATGGTCTTTTCTCCTTTGCAGGAAAATCTCTCCTAAGGGATCCACCCAGGACTTCTCTCAGGTCTCTGCTGCACTCTTCGGAGCTCTGCTTTCAGGACCTAGAATCCCAGGTAGCAACCCCAGATTCCTCCGAGGAAGCTACCCAAAAGGTTGTTTCCTCCATTAATGCAAAATCATTCCACCGGGATCCACCCAAGACTCCTCCCAGGCAGCTCCTGGAGGGCTTTGACCTCTTCTTTCGCATCCTAAGGTGCCAGGTAGCAGCCCCAGACTCCTCCAAGGAAGCTACCCAAAATAGTCTTTCCTGCTTTGCAGGAAAATCTCTTCGGAGCTCCGCTTTCAGGTCCTAAAATCCCAGGTAGCAACCCCAGATTCCTCCGAGGAAGCTACCCAAAAGGTTGTTTCCTCCCTTAATGCAAAATGGCTCCTCCAGCATCCACCCAAGACTCCTCCCAGGCAGCTCCTGGAGGGCTTTGACCTCTTCTTTCGCATCCTAACGTCCCAGGTAGCAGCCCCAGATTCCTTCAAGGAAGCTACCCAAAATGGTCTTTCCTGCTTTGCAGGAAAATCTCTCCTAAGGGATCCACCCAGGACTTCTCTCAGGTCTCTGCTGCACTCTTCAGAGCTCTGCTTTCAGGTCCTACAATCCCAGGTAGCAACCCCAGATTCCTCCGAGGAAGCTACCCAAAAGGTTGTTTCCTCCCTTAATGCAAAATCGTTCCACCGGGATCCACCCAAGACTCCTCCCAGGCAGCTCCTGGAGGGCTTTGACCTCTTCTTTTGCATCCTAAGGTGCCAGGTAGCAGCCCCAGACTCCTCCAAGGAAGCTACCCAAAATGGTCTTTCCTGCTTTGCAGGAAAATCTCTTCGGAGCTCCGCTTTCAGGTCCTAAAATCCCAGGTAGCAACCCCAGATTCCTCCGAGGAAGCTACCCAAAAGGTTGTTTCCTCCCTTAATGCAAAATGGCTCCTCCAGCATCCACCCAAGACTCCTCCCAGGCAGCTCCTGGAGGGCTTTGACCTCTGCTCGCAGGTCCTAATATCCCTGGCAGCAGCCCCACACTCCTCCAAGGAAGCTACCCAAAATGGTCTTTCCTGCTTTGCAGGAAAATCTCTCCTAAGGGATCCACCCAGGACTCCTCTCAGGTCTCTGCTGCACTCTTCGGAGCTCTGCTTTCAGGTCCTAAAATCCCAGGTAGCAACCCCAGATTCCTCCGAGGAAGCTACCCAAAAGGTTGTTTCCTCCCTTAATGCAAAATGGCTCCTCCAGCATCCACCCAAGACTCCTCCCAGGCAGCTCCAGGAGGGCTTTGACCTCTTCTTTCGCATCCTAACGTCCCAGGTAGCAGCCCCAGATTCCTCCAAGGAAGCTACACAAAATGGTCTTTCCTGCTTTGCAGGAAAATCTCTCCTAAGGCATCCACCCAGGACTTCTCTCAGGTCTCTGCTGCACTCTTCGGAGCTCTGCTTTCAGGTCCTAAAATCCCAGGTAGCAACCCCAGATTCCTCCGAGGAAGCTACCCAAAAGGTTGTTTCCTCCCTTAATGCAAAATCATTCCACCGGGATCCACCCAAGACTCCTCCCAGGCAGCTCCTGGAGGGCTTTGACCTGTTCTTTCGCATCCGAAGATCCCAGGTAGCAGCCCCAGACTCCTCCAAGGAAGCTACCCAAAATGGTCTTTCCTGCTTTGCAGGAAAATCTCTTCGGAGCTCCGCTTTCAGGTCCTAAAATCCCAGGTAGCAACCCCAGATTCCTCCAAGGAAGCTACCCAAAAGGTTGTTTCGTCCCTTAATGCAAAATGGCTCCTCCAGCATCCACCCAAGACTCCTCCCAGGCAGCTCCTGGAGGGCTTTGACCTCTGCTCGCGGGTCCTAATATCCCTGGCAGCAGCCCCACACTCCTCCAAGGAAGCTACCCAAAATGGTCTTTCCTGCTTTGCAGGAAAATCTCTTCGGAGCTCCGCTTTCAGGTCCTAAAATCCCAGGTAGCAACCCCAGATTCCTCCGAGGAAGCTACCCAAAAGGTGGTTTCCTCCCTTAATGCAAAATGGCTCCTCCAGCATCCACCCAAGACTCCTCCCAGGCAGCTCCTGGAGGGCTTTGACCTCTGCTCGCGGATCCTCATATCCGTGGCAGCAGCCCCACACTCCTCCAAGGAAGCTACCCAAAATGGTCTTTTCTCCTTTGCAGGAAAATCTCTCCTAAGGGATCCACCCAGGACTCCTCTCAGGTCTCTGCTGCACTCTTCGGAGCTCTGCTTTCAGGTCCTAGAATCCCAGGTAGCAACCCCAGATTCCTCCGAGGAAGCTACCCAAAAGGTTGTTTCCTCCCTTAATGCAAAATCGTTCCACCGGGATCCACCCAAGACTCCTCCCAGGCAGCTCCTGGAGGGCTTTGACCTCTTCTTTCGCATCCTAACGTCCCAGGTAGCAGCCCCAGATTCCTCTAAGGAAGCTACCCAAAATGGTCTTTTCTCCTTTGCAGGAAAATCTCTCCTAAGGGATCCACCCAGGACTTCTCTCAGGTCTCTGCTGCACTCTTCGGAGCTCTGCTTTCAGGTCCTAGAATCCCAGGTAGCAACCCCAGATTCCTCCGAGGAAGCTACCCAAAAGGTTGTTTCCTCCCTTAATTCAAAATGGCTCCTCCAGCATCCACCCAAGACTCCTCCCAGGCAGCTCCTGGAGGGCTTTGACCTCTTCTTTCGCATCCTAACGTCGCAGGTAGCAGCCCCAGATTCCTCCGAGGAAGCTACCCAAAATGGTCTTTCCTGCTTTGCAGGAAAATCTCTTCGGAGCTCCGCTTTCAGGTCCTAAAATCCCAGGTAGCAACCCCAGATTCCTCCGAGGAAGCTACCCAAAAGGTGGTTTCCTCCCTTAATGCAAAATGGCTCCTCCAGCATCCACCCAAGACTCCTCCCCGGCAGCTCCTGGAGGGCTTTGACCTCTTCTTTCGCATACTAAGATCCCAGGTAGCAGCCCCAGACTCCTCCAAGGAAGCTACCCAAAATGGTCTTTTCTGCTTTGCAGGAAAATCTCTCCTAAGGGATCCACCCAGGACTCCTCTCAGGTCTCTGCTGCACTCTTTGGAGCTCTGCTTTCAGGACCTAGAATCCCAGGTAGCAACCCCAGATTCCTCCGAGGAAGCTACCCAAAAGGTTGTTTCCTCCCTTAATGCAAAATGGCTCCTCCAGCATCCACCCAAGACTCCTCCCAGGCAGCTCCTGGAGGGCTTTGACCTCTTCTTTCGCATCCTAACGTCCCAGGTAGCAGCCCCAGATTCCTCCGAGGAAGCTACCCAAAAGGTTGTTTCCTCCCTTAATGCAAAATCGTTCCACCGGGATCCACCCAAGACTCCTCCCAGGCAGCTCCTGGAGGGCTTTGACCTCTGCTCGCGGGTCCTAATATCCCAGGTAGCAGCCCCAGACTCCTCCAAGGAAGCTACCCAAAATGGTCTTTTCTCCTTTGCAGGAAAATCTCTCCTAAGGGATCCACCCAGGACTCCTCTCAGGTCTCTGCTGCACTCTTCGGAGCTCTGCTTTCAGGTCCTAGAATCCCAGGTAGCAACCCCAGATGCCTCCGAGGAAGCTACCCAAAAGGTTGTTTCCTCCCTTATTGCAAAATGGCTCCTCCAGCATCCACCCAAGACTCCTCCCAGGCAGCTCCTGGAGGGCTTTGACCTCTTCTTTCGCATCCTAACGTCGCAGGTAGCAGCCCCAGATTCCTCCGAGGAAGCTATCCAAAATGGTCTTTCCTGCTTTGCAGGAAAATCTCTCCTAAGGGATCCACCCAGGACTCCTCTCAGGTCTCTGCTGCACTCTTTGGAGCTCTGCTTTCAGGTCCTAAAACCCCAGGTGGCAGCCCCAGATTCCTCCAAGGAAGCTACCCAAAATGGTCTTTTCTCCTTTGCAGGAAAATCTCTCCTAAGGGATCCACCCAGGACTCCTCTCAGGTCTCTGCTGCACTCTTCGGAGCTCTGCTTTCAGGACCTAGAATCCCAGGTAGCAACCCCAGATTCCTCCGAGGAAGCTACCCAAAAGGTTGTTTCCTCCCTTAATGCAAAATGGCTCCTCCAGCATCCACCCAAGACTCCTCCCAGGCAGCTCCTGGAGGGCTTTGACCTCTGCTCGCAGGTCCTAATATCCCTGGCAGCAGCCCCACACTCCTCCAAGGAAGCTACCCAAAATGGTCTTTCCTGCTTTGCAGGAAAATCTCTCCTAAGGGATCCACCCAGGACTCCTCTCAGGTCTCTGCTGCACTCTTCGGAGCTCTGCTTTCAGGTCCTAAAATCCCAGGTAGCAACCCCAGATTCCTCCGAGGAAGCTACCCAAAAGGTTGTTTCCTCCCTTAATGCAAAATGGCTCCTCCAGCATCCACCCAAGACTCCTCCCAGGCAGCTCCAGGAGGGCTTTGACCTCTTCTTTCGCATCCTAACGTCGCAGGTAGCAGCCCCAGATTCCTCCGAGGAAGCTACCCAAAATGGTCTTTCCTGCTTTGCAGGAAAATCTCTCCTAAGGGATCCACACAGGACTTCTCTCAGGTCTCTGCTGCACTCTTCGGAGCTCTGCTTTCAGGTCCTAAAATCCCAGGTAGCAACCCCAGATTCCTCCGAGGAAGCTACCCAAAAGGTTGTTTCCTCCCTTAATGCAAAATCATTCCACCGGGATCCACCCAAGACTCCTCCCAGGCAGCTCCTGGAGGGCTTTGACCTGCTCTTTCGCATCCGAAGATCCCAGGTAGCAGCCCCAGACTCCTCCAAGGAAGCTACCCAAAATGGTCTTTCCTGCTTTGCAGGAAAATCTCTTCGGAGCTCCGCTTTCAGGTCCTAAAATCCCAGGTAGCAACCCCAGATTCCTCCAAGGAAGCTACCCAAAAGGTTGTTTCGTCCCTTAATGCAAAATGGCTCCTTCCGGATCCACCCAAGACTCCTCCCAGGCAGCTCCTGGAGGGCTTTGACCTCTGCTCGCGGGTCCTAATATCCCTGGCAGCAGCCCCACACTCCTCCAAGGAAGCTACCCAAAATGGTCTTTCCTGCTTTGCAGGAAAATCTCTTCGGAGCTCCGCTTTCAGGTCCTAAAATCCCAGGTAGCAACCCCAGATTCCTCCGAGGAAGCTACCCAAAAGGTTGTTTCCTCCCTTAATGCAAAATGGCTCCTCCAGCATCAACGCAAGACTCCTCCCAGGCAGCTCCTGGAGGGCTTTGACCTCTGCTCGCGGATCCTCATATCCGTGGCAGCAGCCCCACACTCCTCCAAGGAAGCTACCCAAAATGGTCTTTTCTCCTTTGCAGGAAAATCTCTCCTAAGGGATCCACCCAGGACTCCTCTCAGGTCTCTGCTGCACTCTTCGGAGCTCTGCTTTCAGGTCCTAGAATCCCAGGTAGCAACCCCAGATTCCTCCGAGGAAGCTACCCAAAAGGTTGTTTCCTCCCTTAATGCAAAATGGCTCCTCCAGCATCCACCCAAGACTCCTCCCAGGCAGCTCCTGGAGGGCTTTGACCTCTTCTTTCGCATCCTAACGTCCCAGGTAGCAGCCCCAGATTCCTCTAAGGAAGCTACCCAAAATGGTCTTTTCTCCTTTGCAGGAAAATCTCTCCTAAGGGATCCACCCAGGACTTCTCTCAGGTCTCTGCTGCACTCTTCAGAGCTCTGCTTTCAGGTCCTAGAATCCCAGGTAGCAACCCCAGATTCCTCCGAGGAAGCTACCCAAAAGGTTGTTTCCTCCCTTAATTCAAAATGGCTCCTCCAGCATCCACCCAAGACTCCTCCCAGGCAGCTCCTGGAGGGCTTTGACCTCTTCTTTCGCATCCTAACGTCGCAGGTAGCAGCCCCAGATTCCTCCGAGGAAGCTACCCAAAATGGTCTTTCCTGCTTTGCAGGAAAATCTCTTCGGAGCTCCGCTTTCAGGTCCTAAAATCCCAGGTAGCAACCCCAGATTCCTCCGAGGAAGCTACCCAAAAGGTTGTTTCCTCCCTTAATGCAAAATGGCTCCTCCAGCATCCACCCAAGACTCCTCCCAGGCAGCTCCTGGAGGGCTTTGACCTCTTCTTTCGCATCCGAAGATCCCAGGTAGCAGCCCCACACTCCTCCAAGGAAGCTACCCAAAATGGTCTTTTCTGCTTTGCAGGAAAATCTCTCCTAAGGGATCCACCCAGGACTCCTCTCAGGTCTCTGCTGCACTCTTCGGAGCTCTGCTTTCAGGACCTAGAATCCCAGGTAGCAACCCCAGATTCCTCCGAGGAAGCTACCCAAAAGGTTGTTTCCTCCCTTAATGCAAAATGGCTCCTCCAGCATCCACCCAAGACTCCTCCCAGGCAGCTCCAGGAGGGCTTTGACCTCTTCTTTCGCATCCTAACGTCCCAGGTAGCAGCCCCAGATTCCTCCGAGGAAGCTACCCAAAAGGTTGTTTCCTCCCTTAATGCAAAATCGTTCCACCGGGATCCACCCAAGACTCCTCCCAGGCAGCTCCTGGAGGGCTTTGACCTCTGCTCGCGGGTCCTAATATCCCAGGTAGCAGCCCCACACTCCTCCAAGGAAGCTACCCAAAATGGTCTTTTCTCCTTTGCAGGAAAATCTCTCCTAAGGGATCCACCCAGGACTCCTCTCAGGTCTCTGCTGCACTCTTCGGAGCTCTGCTTTCAGGTCCTAGAATCCCAGGTAGCAACCCCAGATGCCTCCGAGGAAGCTACCCAAAAGGTTGTTTCCTCCCTTATTGCAAAATGGCTCCTCCAGCATCCACCCAAGACTCCTCCCAGGCAGCTCCTGGAGGGCTTTGACCTCTTCTTTCGCATCCTAACGTCGCAGGTAGCAGCCCCAGATTCCTCCGAGGAAGCTACCCAAAATGGTCTTTCCTGCTTTGCAGGAAAATCTCTCCTAAGGGATCCACCCAGGACTCCTCTCAGGTCTCTGCTGCACTCTTTGGAGCTCTGCTTTCAGGTCCTAAAACCCCAGGTGGCAGCCCCAGATTCCTCCAAGGAAGCTACCCAAAATGGTCTTTTCTCCTTTGCAGGAAAATCTCTCCTAAGGGATCCACCCAGGACTCCTCTCAGGTCTCTGCTGCACTCTTCGGAGCTCTGCTTTCAGGACCTAGAATCCCAGGTAGCAACCCCAGATTCCTCCGAGGAAGCTACCCAAAAGGTTGTTTCCTCCCTTAATGCAAAATGGCTCCTCCAGCATCCACCCAAGACTCCTCCCAGGCAGCTCCAGGAGGGCTTTGACCTCTTCTTTCGCATCCTAACGTCCCAGGTAGCAGCCCCAGATTCCTCCGAGGAAGCTATCCAAAATGGTCTTTCCTGCTTTGCAGGAAAATCTCTCCTAAGGGATCCACACAGGACTTCTCTCAGGTCTCTGCTGCACTCTTCGGAGCTCTGCTTTCAGGTCCTAGAATCCCAGGTAGCAACCCCAGATTCCTCCGAGGAAGCTACCCAAAAGGTTGTTTCCTCCCTTAATGCAAAATCATTCCACCGGGATCCACCCAAGACTCCTCCCAGGCAGCTCCTGGAGGGCTTTGACCTCTTCTTTCGCATCCGAAGATCCCAGGTAGCAGCCCCAGACTCCTCCAAGGAAGCTACCCAAAATGGTCTTTCCTGTTTTGCAGGAAAATCTCTTCGGAGCTCCGCTTTCAGGTCCTAAAATCCCAGGTAGCAACCCCAGATTCCTCCGAGGAAGCTACCCAAAAGGTTGTTTCCTCCCTTAATGCAAAATGGCTCCTCCAGCATCCACCCAAGACTCCTCCCCGGCAGCTCCAGGAGGGCTTTGACCTCTTCTTTCGCATCCTAACGTCCAAGGTAGCAGCCCCAGACTCCTCCAAGGAAGCTACCCAAAATGGTCTTTCCTGCTTTGCAGGAAAATCTCTTCGGAGCTCCGCTTTCAGGTCCTAAAATCCCAGGTAGCAACCCCAGATTCCTCCGAGGAAGCTACCCAAAAGGTTGTTTCCTCCCTTAATGCAAAATGGCTCCTCCAGCATCCACCCAAGACTCCTCCCAGGCAGCTCCTGGAGGGCTTTGACCTCTTCTTTCGCATCCAAATATCCCAGGTAGCAGCCCCAGACTCCTCCAAGGAAGCTACCCAAAATGGTCTTTCCTGCTTTGCAGGAAAATCTCTCCTAAGGGATCCACCCAGGACTTCTCTCAGGTCTCTGCTGCACTCTTCGGAGCTCTGCTTTCAGGTCCTACAATCCCAGGTAGCAACCCCAGATTCCTCCGAGGAAGCTACCCAAAAGGTTGTTTCCTCCCTTAATGCAAAATCATTCCACCGGGATCCACCCAAGACTCCTCCCAGGCAGCTCCAGGAGGGCTTTGACCTCTTCTTTTGCATCCTAAGGTCCCAGGTAGCAGCCCCAGACTCCTCCAAGGAAGCTACCCAAAATGGTCTTTCCTGCTTTGCAGGAAAATCTCTTTATAGCTCCGCTTTCAGGTCCTAAAATCCCAGGTAGCAACCCCAGATTCCTCCCAGGAAGCTACCCAAAAGGTTGTTTCCTCCCTTAATGCAAAATGGCTCCTCCAGCATCCACCCAAGACTCCTCCCCGGCAGCTCCTGGAGGGCTTTGACCTCTTCTTTCGCATCCGAAGATCCCAGGTAGCAGCCCCACACTCCTCCAAGGAAGCTACCCACAATGGTCTTTTCTCCTTTGCAGGAAAATCTCTCCTAAGGGATCCACCCAGGACTCCTCTCAGGTCTCTGCTGCACTCTTCGGAGCTCTGCTTTCAGGACCTAGAATCCCAGGTAGCAACCCCAGATTCCTCCGAGGAAGCTACCCAAAAGGTTGTTTCCTCCCTTAATGCAAAATGGCTCCTCCAGCATCCACCCAAGACTCCTCCCAGGCAGCTCCTGGAGGGCTTTGACCTCTTCTTTCGCATCCAAATATCCCAGGTAGCAGCCACACACTCCTCCAAGGAAGCTACCCAAAATGGTCTTTTCTCCTTTGCAGGAAAATCTCTCCTAAGGGATCCACCCAGGACTTCTCTCAGGTCTCTGCTGCACTCTTCGGAGCTCTGCTTTCAGGACCTAGAATCCCAGGTAGCAACCCCAGATGCCTCCGAGGAAGCTACCCAAAAGGTTGTTTCCTCCCTTAATGCAAAATCGTTCCACCGGGATCCACCCAAGACTCCTCCCAGGCAGCTCCTGGAGGGCTTTGACCTCTTCTTTTGCATCCTAAGGTGCCAGGTAGCAGCCCCAGACTCCTCCAAGGAAGCTACCCAAAATGGTCTTTCCTGCTTTGCAGGAAAATCTCTTCGGAGCTCCGCTTTCAGGTCCTAAAATCCCAGGTAGCAACCCCAGATTCCTCCGAGGAAGCTACCCAAAAGGTTGTTTCCTCCCTTAATGCAAAATGGCTCCTCCAGCATCCACCCAAAACTCCTCCCAGGCAGCTCCTGGAGGGCTTTGACCTCTGCTCGCGGGTCCTAATATCCCTGGCAGCAGCCCCACACTCCTCCAAGGAAGCTACCCAAAATGGTCTTTTCTCCTTTGCAGGAAAATCTCTCCTAAGGGATCCACCCAGGACTCCTCTCAGGTCTCTGCTGCACGCTTCGGAGCTCTGCTTTCAGGACCTAGAATCCCAGGTAGCAACCCCAGATTCCTCCGAGGAAGCTACCCAAAAGGTTGTTTCCTCCCTTAATGCAAAATGGCTCCTCCAGCATCCACCCAAGACTCCTCCCAGGCAGCTCCTGGAGGGCTTTGACCTCTTCTTTCGCATCCTAACGTCCCAGGTAGCAGCCCCAGATTCCTCCGAGGAAGCTACCCAAAATGGTCTTTCCTGCTTTGCAGGAAAATCTCTCCTAAGGGATCCACCCAGGACTCCTCTCAGGTCTCTGCTGCACTCTTCGGAGCTCTGCTTTCAGGACCTAGAATCCCAGGTAGCAACCCCAGATTCCTCCGAGGAAGCTACCCAAAAGGTTGTTTCCTCCCTTAATAAAAATCATTCCACCGGGATCCACCCAAGACTCCTCCCAGGCAGCTCCTGGAGGGCTTTGACCTCTTCTTTTGCATCCTAAGGTCCCAGGTAGCAGCCCCAGACTCCTCCAAGGAAGCTACCCAAAATGGTCTTTCCTGCTTTGCAGGAAAATCTCTTCGGAGCTCCGCTTTCAGGTCCTAAAATCCCAGGTAGCAACCCCAGATTCCTCCGAGGAAGCTACCCAAAAGGTTGTTTCCTCCCTTAATGCAAAATGGCTCCTCCAGCATCCACCCAAGACTCCTCCCCGGCAGCTCCTGGAGGGCTTTGACCTCTTCTTTCGCATCCAAATATCCCAGGTAGCAGCCCCAGACTCCTCCAAGGAAGCTACCCAAAATGGTCTTTTCTCCTTTGCAGGAAAATCTCTCCTAAGGGATCCACCCAGGACTCCTCTCAGGTCTCTGCTGCACTCTTCGGAGCTCTGCTTTCAGGACCTAGAATCCCAGGTAGCAACCCCAGATTCCTCCGAGGAAGCTACCCAAAAGGTTGTTTCCTCCCTTAATGCAAAATGGCTCCTCCAGCATCCACCCAAGACTCCTCCCAGGCAGCTCCAGGAGGGCTTTGACCTCTTCTTTCGCATCCTAAGGTCCCAGGTAGCAGCCCCAGATTCCTCCGAGGAAGCTATCCAAAATGGTCTTTTCTCCTTTGCAGGAAAATCTCTCCTAAGGGATCCACACAGGACTTCTCTCAGGTCTCTGCTGCACTCTTCGGAGCTCTGCTTTCAGGTCCTAGAATCCCAGGTAGCAACCCCAGATTCCTCCGAGGAAGCTACCCAAAAGGTTGTTTCCTCCCTTAATGCAAAATCATTCCACCGGGATCCACCCAAGACTCCTCCCAGGCAGCTCCTGGAGGGCTTTGACCTCTTCTTTCGCATCCGAAGATCCCAGGTAGCAGCCCCAGACTCCTCCAAGGAAGCTACCCAAAATGGTCTTTCCTGCTTTGCAGGAAAATCTCTTCGGAGCTCCGCTTTCAGGTCCTAAACTCCCAGGTAGCAACCCCAGATTCCTCCGAGGAAGCTACCCAAAAGGTTGTTTCCTCCCTTAATGCAAAATCATTCCACCGGGATCCACCCAAGACTCCTCCCAGGCAGCTCCTGGAGGGCTTTGACCTCTTCTTTCGCATCCGAAGATCCCAGGTAGCAGCCCCAGACTCCTCCAAGGAAGCTACCCAAAATGGTCTTTCCTGCTTTGCAGGAAAATCTCTTCGGAGCTCCGCTTTCAGGTCCTAAAATCCCAGGTAGCAACCCCAGATTCCTCCGAGGAAGCTACCCAAAAGGTTGTTTCCTCCCTTAATGCAAAATGGCTCCTCCAGCATCCACCCAAGACTCCTCCCCGGCAGCTCCAGGAGGGCTTTGACCTCTTCTTTCGCATCCTAACGTCCCAGGTAGCAGCCCCAGATTCCTCCGAGGAAGCTACCCAAAATGGTCTTTCCTGCTTTGCAGGAAAATCTCTCCTAAGGGATCCACCCAGGACTCCTCTCAGGTCTCTGCTGCACTCTTCGGAGCTCTGCTTTCAGGACCTAGAATCCCAGGTAGCAACCCCAGATTCCTCCGAGGAAGCTACCCAAAAGGTTGTTTCCTCCCTTAATGCAAAATCATTCCACCGGGATCCACCCAAGACTCCTCCCAGGCAGCTCCAGGAGGGCTTTGACCTCTTCTTTTGCATCCTAAGGTGCCAGGTAGCAGCCCCAGACTCCTCCAAGGAAGCTACCCAAAATGGTCTTTCCTGCTTTGCAGGAAAATCTCTTCGGAGCTCCGCTTTCAGGTCCTAAAATCCCAGGTAGCAACCCCAGATTCCTCCGAGGAAGCTACCCAAAAGGTTGTTTCCTCCCTTAATGCAAAATGGCTCCTCCAGCATCCACCCAAGACTCCTCCCAGGCAGCTCCTGGAGGGCTTTGACCTCTTCTTTCGCATACTAAGATCCCAGGTAGCAGCCCCAGACTCCTCCAAGGAAGCTACCCAAAATGGTCTTTTCTCCTTTGCAGGAAAATCTCTCCTAAGGGATCCACCCAGGACTCCTCTCAGATCTCTGCTGCACTCTTCGGAGCTCTGCTTTCAGGACCTAGAATCCCAGGTAGCAACCCCAGATTCCTCCGAGGAAGCTACCCAAAAGGTTGTTTCCTCCCTTAATGCAAAATCGTTCCACCAGGATCCACCCAAGACTCCTCCCAGGCAGCTCCTGGAGGGCTTTGACCTCTTCTTTTGCATCCTAAGGTCCCAGGTAGCAGCCCCAGACTCCTCCAAGGAAGCTACCCAAAATGGTCTTTCCTGCTTTGCAGGAAAATCTCTTCGGAGCTCCGCTTTCAGGTCCTAAAATCCCAGGTAGCAACCCCAGATTCCTCCGAGGAAGCTACCCAAAAGGTGGTTTCCTCCCTTAATGCAAAATGGCTCCTCCAGCATCCACCCAAGACTCCTCCCAGGCAGCTCCTGGAGGGCTTTGACCTCTTCTTTCGCATACTAAGATCCCAGGTAGCAGCCCCAGACTCCTCCAAGGAAGCTACCCCAAATGGTCTTTTCTCCTTTGCAGGAAAATCTCTCCTAAGGGATCCACCCAGGACTCCTCTCAGGTCTCTGCTGCACTCTTCGGAGCTCTGCTTTCAGGTCCTAGAATCCCAGGTAGCAACCCCAGATTCCTCCGAGGAAGCTACCCAAAAGGTTGTTTCCTCCCTTAATGCAAAATCGTTCCACCGGGATCCACCCAAGACTCCACCCAGGCAGCTCCTGGAGGGCTTTGACCTCTTCTTTCGCATCCGAAGATCCCAGGTAGCAGCCCCAGACTCCTCCAAGGAAGCTACCCAAAATGGTGTTTCCTGCTTTGCAGGAAAATCTCTTCGGAGCTCCGCTTTCAGGTCCTAAAATCCCAGGTAGCAACCCCAGATTCCTCCGAGGAAGCTACCCAAAAGGTTGTTTCCTCCCTTAATGCAAAATGGCTCCTCCAGCATCCACCCAAGACTCCTCCCAGGCAGCTCCTGGAGGGCTTTGACCTCTGCTCGCGGGTCCTAATATCCCTGGCAGCAGCCCCAGACTCCTCCAAGGAAGCTACCCAAAATGGTCTTTTCTCCTTTGCAGGAAAATCTCTCCTAAGGGATCCACCCAGGACTCCTCTCAGGTCTCTGCTGCACTCTTCGGAGCTCTGCTTTCAGGTCCTAAAATCCCAGGTAGCTACCCCAGATTCCTCCGAGGAAGCTACCCAAAAGGTTGTTTCCTCCCTTAATGCAAAATGGCTCCTCCAGCATCCACCCAAGACTCCTCCCAGGCAGCTCCTGGAGGGCTTTGACCTCTTCTTTCGCATACTAAGATCCCAGGTAGCAGCCCCACACTCCTCCAAGGAAGCTACCCAAAATGGTCTTTTCTCCTTTGCAGGAAAATCTCTCCTAAGGGATCCACCCAGGACTCCTCTCAGGTCTCTGCTGCACTCTTCGGAGCTCTGCTTTCAGGACCTAGAATCCCAGGTAGCAACCCCAGATTCCTCCGAGGAAGCTACCCAAAAGGTTGTTTCCTCCCTTAATGCAAAATCGTTCCACCAGGATCCACCCAAGACTCCTCCCAGGCAGCTCCTGGAGGGCTTTGACCTCTTCTTTTGCATCCTAAGGTCCCAGGTAGCAGCCCCAGACTCCTCCAAGGAAGCTACCCAAAATGGTCTTTCCTGCTTTGCAGGAAAATCTCTTTATAGCTCCGCTTTCAGGTCCTAAAATCCCAGGTAGCAACCCCAGATTCCTCCGAGGAAGCTACCCAAAAGGTGGTTTCCTCCCTTAATGCAAAATGGCTCCTCCAGCATCCACCCAAGACTCCTCCCAGGCAGCTCCTGGAGGGCTTTGACCTCTTCTTTCGCATCCAAATATCCCAGGTAGCAGCCACACACTCCTCCAAGGAAGCTACCCAAAATGGTCTTTTCTCCTTTGCAGGAAAATCTCTCCTAAGGGATCCACACAGGACTTCTCTCAGGTCTCTGCTGCACTCTTCGGAGCTCTGCTTTCAGGTCCTAGAATCCCAGGTAGCAACCCCAGATTCCTCCGAGGAAGCTACCCAAAAGGTTGTTTCCTCCCTTAATGCAAAATCGTTCCACCAGGATCCACCCAAGACTACTCCCAGGCAGCTCCTGGAGGGCTTTGACCTCTTCTTTTGCATCCTAAGGTCCCAGGTAGCAGCCCCAGACTCCTCCAAGGAAGCTACCCAAAATGGTCTTTCCTGCTTTGCAGGAAAATCTCTTCGGAGCTCCGCTTTCAGGTCCTAAAATCCCAGGTAGCAACCCCAGATTCCTCCGAGGAAGCTACCCAAAAGGTTGTTTCGTCCCTTAATGCAAAATGGCTCCTCCAGCATCCACCCAAGACTCCTCCCAGGCAGCTCCTGGAGGGCTTTGACCTCTGCTCGCGGGTCCTAATATCCCTGGCAGCAGCCCCACACTCCTCCAAGGAAGCTACCCAAAATGGTCTTTTCTCCTTTGCAGGAAAATCTCTCCTAAGGGATCCACCCAGGACTCCTCTCAGGTCTCTGCTGCACTCTTCGGAGCTCTGCTTTCAGGTCCTAAAATCCCAGGTAGCTACCCCAGATTCCTCCGAGGAAGCTACCCAAAAGGTTGTTTCCTCCCTTAATGCAAAATGGCTCCTTCCGGATCCACCCAAGACTCCTCCCAGGCAGCTCCTGGAGGGCTTTGACCTCTGCTCGCGGGTCCTAATATCCCTGGCAGCAGCCCCACACTCCTCCAAGGAAGCTACCCAAAATGGTCTTTTCTCCTTTGCAGGAAAATCTCTCCTAAGGGATCCACCCAGGACTCCTCTCAGGTCTCTGCTGCACGCTTCAGAGCTCTGCTTTCAGGACCTAGAATCCCAGGTAGCAACCCCAGATTCCTCCCAGGAAGCTACCCAAAAGGTTGTTTCCTCCCTTAATGCAAAATGGCTCCTCCAGCATCCACGCAAGACTCCTCCCAGGCAGCTCCTGGAGGGCTTTGACCTCTTCTTTCGCATCCTAACGTCCCAGGTAGCAGCCCCAGATTCCTCCAAGGAAGCTACCCAAAATGGTCTTTCCTGCTTTGCAGGAAAATCTCTCCTAAGGGATCCACCCAGGACTCCTCTCAGGTCTCTGCTGCACTCTTCGGAGCTCTGCTTTCAGGACCTAGAATCCCAGGTAGCAACCCCAGATTCCTCCGAGGAAGCTACCCAAAAGGTTGTTTCCTCCCTTAATGCAAAATCATTCCACCGGGATCCACCCAAGACTCCTCCCAGGCAGCTCCAGGAGGGCTTTGACCTCTTCTTTTGCATCCTAAGGTCCCAGGTAGCAGCCCCAGACTCCTCCAAGGAAGCTACCCAAAATGGTCTTTCCTGCTTTGCAGGAAAATCTCTTCGGAGCTCCGCTTTCAGGTCCTAAAATCCCAGGTAGAAACCCCAGATTCCTCCGAGGAAGCTACCCAAAAGGTTGTTTCCTCCCTTAATGCAAAATGGCTCCTCCAGCATCCACCCAAGACTCCTCCCAGGCAGCTCCTGGAGGGCTTTGACCTCTGCTCGCGGGTCCTAATATCCCTGGCAGCAGCCCCAGACTCCTCCAAGGAAGCTACCCAAAATGGTCTTTTCTCCTTTGCAGGAAAATCTCTCCTAAAGGGATCCACCCAGGACTTCTCTCAGGTCTCTGCTGCACTCTTCGGAGCTCTGCTTTCAGGACCTAGAATCCCAGGTAGCAACCCCAGATTCCTCCGAGGAAGCTACCCAAAAGGTTGTTTCCCTCCATTAATGCAAAATCATTCCACCGGGATCCACCCAAGACTCCTCCCAGGCAGCTCCTGGAGGGCCTTTGCTCTTCTTTCGCATCCTAAGGTGCCAGGTAGCAGCCCAGACTCCTCCAAGGAAGCTACCCAAAATAGTCTTTCCTGCTTTGCAGGAAAATCTCTTCGGAGCTCCGCTTTCAGGTCCTAAAATCCCAGGTAGCAACCCCAGATTCCTCCGAGGAAGCTACCCAAAAGGTTGTTTCCTCCCTTAATGCAAAATTGGCTCCTCCAGCATCCACGCAACACTCCTCCCAGGCAGCTCCTGGAGGGCTTTGACCTCTTCTTTCGCATCCTAACGTCCCAGGTAGCAGCCCCAGATTCCTTCAAGGAAGCTACCCAAAATGGTCTTTCCTGCTTTGCAGGAAAATCTCTCCTAAGGGATCCACCCAGGACTTCTCTCAGGTCTCTGCTGCACTCTTCAGAGCTCTGCTTTCAGGTCCTACAATCCCAGGTAGCAACCCAGATTCTCCGAGGAAGCTACCCAAAAGGTTGTTTTCCTCCCTTAATGCAAAATCGTTCCACCGGGATCCACCAAGACTCCTCCCAGGCAGCTCCTGGAGGGCTTTGACCTCTTCTTTTGCATCCTAAGGTGCCAGGTAGCAGCCCCCAGACTCCTCCAAGGAAGCTACCCAAAATGGTCTTTCCTGCTTTGCAGGAAAATCTCTTCGGAGCTCCGCTTTCAGGTCCTAAAATCCCAGGTAGCAACCCAGATTCCTCCGAGGAAGCTACCCAAAAGGTTGTTTCCTCCCTTAATGCAAAATGGCTCCTCCAGCATCCACCCAAGACTCCTCCCAGGCAGCTCCTGGAGGCTTTGACCTCTGCTCGCAGGTCCTAATATCCCTGGCAGCAGCCCCACACTCCTCCAAGGAAGCTACCCAAAATGGTCTTTCCTGCTTTGCAGGAAAATCTCTCCTAAGGGATCCACCCAGGACTCCTCTCAGGTCTCTGCTGCACTCTTCGGAGCTCTGCTTTCAGGTCCTAAAATCCCAGGTAGCAACCCCAGATTCCTCCGAGGAAGCTACCCAAAAGGTTGTTTCCTCCCTTAATGCAAAATGGCTCCTCCAGCATCCACCCAAGACTCCTCCCAGGCAGCTCCAGGAGGGCTTTGACCTCTTTTTTCGCATCCTAACGTCGCAGGGTAGCAGCCCCAGATTCCTCCGAGGAAGCTACCCAAAATGGTCTTTCCTGCTTTGCAGGAAAATCTCTCCTAAGGGATCCACCCAGGACTTCTCTCAGGTCTCTGCTGCACTCTTCGAGCTCTGCTTTCAGGTCCTAAAATCCCAGGTAGCAACCCCAGATTCCTCCGAGGAAGCTACCAAAAGGTTGTTTCCTCCCTTAATGCAAAATCATTCCACCGGGATCCACCCAAGACTCCTCCCAGGCAGCTCCTGGAGGGCTTTGACCTGTTCTTTCGCATCCGAAGATCCCAGGTAGCAGCCCCAGACTCCTCCAAGGAAGCTACCCAAAATGGTCTTTCCTGCTTTGCAGGAAAATCTCTTCGGAGCTCCGCTTTCAGGTCCTAAAATCCCAGGTAGCAACCCCAGATTCCTCCAAGGAAGCTACCCAAAAGGTTGTTTCGTCCCTTAATGCAAAATGGCTCCTTCCGGATCGACCCAAGACTCCTCCCAGGCAGCTCCTGGAGGGCTTTGACCTCTGCTCGGCGGGTCCTAATATCCCTGGCAGCAGCCCCACACTCCTCCAAGGAAGCTACCCAAAATGGTCTTTCCTGCTTTGCAGGAAAATCTCTTCGGAGCTCCGCTTTCAGGTCCTAAAATCCCAGGTAGCAACCCCAGATTCCTCCAAGGAAGCTACCCAAAAGGTTTGTTTCGTCCCTTAATGCAAAATGGCTCCTTCCGGATTCACCCAAGACTCCTCCCAGGCAGCTCCTGGAGGGCTTTGACCTCTGCTCGCGGGTCCTAATATCCCTGGCAGCAGCCCCACACTCCTCCAAGGAAGCTACCCAAAATGGTCTTTCCTGCTTTGCAGGAAAATCTCTTCGGAGCTCCGCTTTCAGGTCCTAAAATCCCAGGTAGCAACCCCAGATTCCTCCGAGGAAGCTACCCAAAAGGTTGTTTCCTCCTTAATGCAAAATGGCTCCTCCAGCATCCACCCAAGACTCCTCCCAGGCAGCTCCTGGAGGGCTTTGACCTCTGCTCGCGGATCCTCATATCCGTGGCAGCAGCCCCACACTCCTCCAAGGAAGCTACCCAAAATGGTCTTTTCTCCTTTGCAGGAAAATCTCTCCTAAGGGATCCACCCAGGACTCCTCTCAGGTCTCTGCTGCACTCTTCGGAGCTCTGCTTTCAGGTCCTAGAATCCCAGGGTAGCAACCCCAGATTC